>NW_015160875.1:461698-524083 GCF_001447785.1 Gekko japonicus
AAGAAAAAACTCCACCCCCCCCCCCCCCCAATAGCTAGCAACCCAAAACAGTCCAGTGGAGCCGGAGCAGTGGGTGTTGCCTTCTGACACACTTCCAGTGATGTCAGGGGGTGTGGCATATGCAAATAAGTTGTGCTAATGAGGTATGCTAATGAGCTCCTGCACCTCTTTTTCTAGGAAATGACCCCTGCTCTTGAGAGTCCCCCTGGACTGCAAGGAGATCAAATCAGTCAATCCTAAAGGAAATCACCCCTGACTGTTCCTTAGAAGGCCAGAGACTGAAGCTGGAGCTCAAAGACTTTGGCCACCAAATGAGAAGGGAGCCCTCACTGGAGAAGACCCTGATGCTGGGAAAGATTGAAGGTCGAAGAAGACGGGGACGGCAAAGGATGAGATGGTTAGACAGCATTATCGATGCAACGAACATGAAATTAAGCAGAGTCCGGAAGGCAGCAGAGGACGGGAGGGCCTGGAGTGATGTAGTCCATGGCAATGCTCCCTCTAAGCTGTGGAGTCTTGTGAGCAAAAATTCTACTTTGTGAGCTCCTGGCATTAAAAGTTGTGAGCGAGCGATTTGGCTGCCGCATAAACTAGTTTGCTCTGGAGCCCTCCTTCCTGAGCGGAGACAAAAATATGTGAGCCGCAGGCTAAAAAACTGTGAGCTAGCTCACACTCACTCAGTTTAGAGGGAACACTGGACTCCATGGGGTCACGAAGAGTCGGACGCGACTTTGGGACTGAACAACGACGACGAAGCCACCAGTTTGTGCCTGCTTTTAGAGAGTTGGTGAGGACAGGTGGGGCTTTTCTCCAGCAAGGCTTCCAATGTCCTGTACAAGGTGGTGTTGCTGTTTTTTAAAGTTGCTTTGGCAGCAGCTGCCATCACAGCACAACGATCTTCCCGAGGGCTGCCAAGCTCCAGGTGTCACCTGGAGATCTCCCACGATTACCGTTGAATTCCACATGACCAAGATCGGTTCCCCTGGAGAAAATGGCTGCTTTGGAGAATGGACTCTGTGGCATTGCGCTGCAGTGAGTCCCCTCCCCTCCCCAAACCCCGCCTTCCCCAGGCTCCATCCCCAAAATCTCCAGGTTCCCAGAGCTGCCAACCGTAATCTTCCCTGGGTGACTGAGGGAAAGCTGCGGCAGCCATTTTGTGGATGGTTCCAACTCCTGCGGCGGCCATTTTGATGCTACGCATATTGTACTCTCTCCAAATTCCAACGTTGCCCACAGGCTCGAAAAGTTGAGGACCCCGGGTTTAGACAATACCATAGATGGGCCTGCTGAGAACGAAGAGGAAGGAGAAGGCGAAGGAGAAGAAGAAGAAGAAGAAGAGGAGGAGATTAGATTTTTTCCCCACCATTCACTACCCAAGGGAGTCTCAGAGCGGCTGACAAACGCCTTTCCCTTCCCCTCCCCACAACAGACACCCTGCGAGGTGGGTGGGGCTGAGAGAGCTCTTGACAGAAATGGCTCTTTTTCAAGGACAGCTCTGACAGAACTATGGCTTGCCCAAGGTCATCCAGCAGGTGCAAGTGGAGGAGTGGGGGAATCAAACCCAGTTCTCCCAGCTTAGAGTCCGTGCACTTAACCACGACGCCAAACTGACTCAGAAGAAGAGGAGACTGGATGTATACCCCGCCCTTCACTACCCAAAGGAGTCTCAGAGCAGCTTACAAGCTCCTTCCCCTTCCCACCACAGACACCCTGTGAGAAGGGTTGGCAGCCTCCAGGTGGGGCCTGGAGATCTCCCACTTTTACAACTGATCTCCAGCCGACAGAGATCAGCTCCCCTGGAGAAAAGGGTGGATTCCGTGGCATTGTACCATGCTGAGGCCCCTCCCCTCCCCAAACCCCCCAAAGTCTCCAGGTATTTTCCAACCCAGACCTGGCAACCCTACCTGTGAGTTAGGTGGGGCTGGGAGAGCTCTGACAGAAACGGCTCTTTTTCAAGAACAGCTCTAACAGAACTACGGCTTGCCCAAGGTCATCCAGCAGGTGCAAGTGGAGGAGTGGGGAATTCAACCCCGTTCTCCCAGATTAGAGTCCGCGCACTTAACCACTGCACCAGGAGGAGGAGGAGATTGGATTTATACCCCACCCTTCACTACCCAAAAGAGTCTTGGAGCAGCTTCCAATCTCCTTTCCCTTCCCCTCCCCACAACAGACACCCTGTGAGGTAGGTGGGGCTGAGAGAGCTCTCTCGAGGACAGCTCCGAGAACTTGTGACTGACCCAAGGTCACACCAGCAGCTGCAAGTGGAGGAGTGGGGAATCAAACCCAGTTTTGAGTCTGCACTCTTAACCACTCCACCAAATTGACAGAAAGGATACCCGTCAACTCAGTTGTGAATCCTCTTCAACAAAGGTTTAGTTTCTCACTGCAATTTTCCTTTTGCTCAATTATTTTCAGCCTAATTAACTACTTTCTGTGTTTCCCCCCCAGCCTGTCTGTTTCCCTGTATTCCTGAATCACTTGTAAGTTATCAGCTCTTGAGGGCACACAGGGAATCAGGTTTTGCTTTTCATTTCGCAACCAGCCAAAGTCAATTCTGGGGATTTTATTGTTTATAATTGTCACAGCCTGATTACAAAATAATTGCAGAGGAAGCAGAAGGAACAGAGGTACATTTAGAGGCACAGAAACCACAACAGTATGTTGTCCAAATTGGAGGGGGTTGGCATTTTTATGGTGTTTGAAGTTTCTTTTTTTTCTTCTTAATTGCCAAGTATCACGCCAGAAAATGACGGAAATACAGAAAACAGTGGGATGTGGTGGGTTTTGCTATAAAAATGGAAGGGAAGAATGAAAGATGGCATTTCCAGACTAAATGCTGAGCACGGAACCACCTGCAGATTGGCTCCATTAAAAACTGCAATTTGTTCCCAGGTGCGGAGAGTTTTCTGCAGTGGTGGAATGCTCCTGGGGCTGGAGAAAAGTGCCACAGTAACCGGAATAGAAGCATGCAGGATCCCAGAGTGTGTTTCCTTTTTCTCTTTTTCTTGCCATCGTCATAGCTGACCTGTGGGGTTCTCAAGGCAAGACACAAACAGAAGTGCCTCTCTCTGTGCAGCAACCCTGGAGTTCATGTCAAAAGGTTAAAGCGCTTGGGGCTCTTTAGCTTGGAGAAATGACGGCTGAGGGGGTGGCATGATCGAGGTTTATAAGACTATGCATGGGATAAAGCACGTTGAGAAGGAAGTCCTTTTCTCCCTTTCTCACAATACGAGAACTCGTGGGCACTCCATGAAATTGCTGAGCAGTTGGGTTAGAACGGATAAAAGAAGAAGAGGAGGAGATTGGATTTATACCCCGCCCTTCACCACCCGAAGGTATCTCAGAGCGGCTTACAAACTCCTTTCCCTCCCCCTCCCCACAACAGACACCCTGTGAGGTAGGCGGGGCTGAGAGAGCTCTTGACAGAAACGGCTCTTTTTCAAGAACAGCTGTGCCAGAACTGTGACTTGCCCAAGGTCATCCAGCAGCTGCAAGTGGAGGAGTGGGGAATCAAACCCGGTTCTCCCAGATTAGAGTCCGCGCACTTAACCACTACACCAAACCACACCATAGGAAGTCCTTCTTCACCCAGAGAGTGATGAACACATGGAATTTCCTGCCACAGGAAGTGGTGGTGGCTACAAGCCGTGCAGAAAAAGTGCAGAAAAGGGCAACTCGAATGATAAAAGGGTTGGAACACTTTCCCTATGAGGAAAGGTTAAAGCGCTCGGGGCTCTTTAGCTTGGAGAAACGACGACTGAGGGGTGACATGATCGAGGTTTATAAGATTATGCATGGGATAGAGCAGGCTGAGAAAGAGGTACTTTTCTCCCTTTCTCACAATACAAGAACTCGTGGGCACTCCATGAAATTGCTGAGTGGTCGGGTTAGAATGGATAAAAGGAAGTACTTCTTCACCCAAAGATTAACGCATGGAATTCGCTGCCACAGGAATTGGTGGCGGCTACAAGCATGGACGGCTTCAAAAGGGAATTAGATAAGCATATGGAGCAGAGGTCCGTCAGTGGCTATTAGCCACAAGGTATAGATAGGGGCTCTGGGGCAAGGGATGCTCTGTCTTCTTGGTGCTTGGGGGGGGGGTCAACAGTGGGAGGGCTTGTAATGTCCTGGCCCCACTGGTGGACCTCCTGATGGCACCTGGTATTTTTGGCCACTGTGTGAGTGTTGGACTGGATGGGCCTTTGGCCAGATCCAACATTGGCGTCTCTTATGCTCTTCAGTCAAGGATGCCATGAGCTTTGTGGCCAGCGTGCCCAACAACTGATGTGTGGGGTGCCTCAAGGGGGCCGTGCTCTCCCCGATGCTATTCAACATCTACATGCGCCCCCTTGCCCAGAGGCGTGGGCTGGGGTGTCACCAGTACGCCGATGACACCCAGCTCTATCTGATGTTTGGTGGCCAGTCAGACTTTAGACCGGAAGATCTGGACTGGGTACTACAAGCCATGGCTCGTTGGCTTAGGCGGAGTTGGCTGAAGTTGAATCCCAGGAAGATGGAGGTCCTGTGCTTGAGTCGGGGCAGTTCAGGGGTGGGTATACCACTCCCGACCTTCGACAGGGTACCACTGGTGCCAGCGCCAGAGTTTGGGACACCTCCTTAGCAATGGAGGCCCAGGTAGCAGCCACTGCCAGGTCGGCCTTTTACCATCTGCAGTTGGTCAGGCAGTTGGCTCCCTTCCTGGACCGCAACGACTCAGCCACACTGATCCATGCTTATTTCTTATTTAGCCACAAGGTATAGATAGGGGCTCTGGGGCAAGGGATGCTCTGTCTTCTTGGTGCTTGGGGGGGGAACAGTGGGAGGGCTTCTAATGTCCTGGCCCCACTGCCGGGCCTCCTGATGGCACCTGGTATTTCTGGCCACTGTGTGACAAAGAGTGTTAGACTGGATGGGCCTTTGGCCTGATCCAACATTGGCGTCTCTTATGTTCTGATGTTCATGCGATGGTCACCTCGAGACTGGACTACTGTAACCAGGGGTCATTTCGTAGAAAAAGAGGTGCAGGAGCTCATTAGCATAACTTGTTTGCATATGCCACGCCCCCTGACATCACCGAAAGTGGGTCAGAAGGCAACATCCACCACTCAGGCTCCACTGGACTGTTCTGGATTGCTAGCTATTGGGTGTGTGTGTGTGTGCAGATCTGCCCTCACAGGGGAGGGAGACCTTGTACCTGAAGGGGGGGGGGGCTCTGCAACTTACCTGGCTGCTTCTTCCTCCTGTGACCCGACTGAGGGCTGCTGGGAGCAGGGGGCGAGGCTTGTTGCATGTGCCCGCCCCCTAAGCTCCTTACTGCCGGAGCTCCGCTGCTGTGCGTTCCCGCAGGAAATGACCCCTGACTGTAACACTCTCTACATGGGGCTGCCCTTGTCACAAATTCAGAAGCTGCAGCTAGTGCAGAATGCCGCGGCCAGGATGGTGATGGGCCTCCCTAGATGGGAGCACATCCAGCCTGCGCTGAGGACACTGCACTGGCTGCCAAAGCATACCGAATTCGCTTGAAGCTGCTGGTACTTACCTATAAAGCCCTATATGGCCAGGGTCCGACATATTTGAGGGACCACCTTTCCCTGTACCCCAGAGAGCACTACGGTTGGGGTCTCAAAATCAATTGAACCTCCCGGGTCCCAAGGATGCCAGGCTCCCTACCACCAGGGCCAGGGCCTTCTCAGGGGCGGCTCCATACTGGTGGAATGAGCTCCCGGAAGAGATCAGGGCCCTGCGGGACCTTGCACAGTTCTGCAGGGCCTGCAAGATGGCACTCTTCCACCAGGCTGAGAGCCAGTTTAGTGTAGTGGTTAAGTGCGCGGACTCTAATCTGGGAGAACCAGGTTTGATTCCCCACTCCTCCACTTGCACCTGCTGATGTGACCTTGGGTCAGTCACAAGCTCTGGCACAGCTGTCCTTGAAAAAAGAGCAGTTTGTGTCTCTCAGCCCCACCCACCTCACAGGTTGAAGGGGCCCCCCCCCCCCCCCCACCACCAACTCTCGGCTGCGATGGCCAGCCTGTGGGAAGAACATTGAGAAACCGAAAGACTTACAAAAAGTATGCCGTCTCGTACAATTAGCGGAACATCAACAGCACTTATTACTTGTTACTATTATTATTGAAACTGAATTGTTTCATGCTGATTTTAATTGCTATCTATATATTATGCAATATGTTTTAATGAATGTAAGCCGCCCTGAGCCTGCTTTTCGGGGAGGGCGGTGTATAAGATGAATGATTATTATTATTATTATTAATAATAATAATAATAATAATAATAATAATAATGCTTTCCATTTATTAATCGCTTTCCCCAGTGGGCTCAAAGCGATGTACAGTTACTCATTATAGACAAGGGACTAACAATGTTCGTAGGGGATAGAGAAGACAACATATATTCATTTTTAATTGCACGCGCCGTCACTGCCCGGTGTAGACGTCTTCTGGCTTGGCTCCGTCGTTTTCCGCACGGCTGCTTGTCGACCAGGCTTCAGGACCCGTATGTCAATCGCCACACTGCCACCGCCTGGCTGGAACATCCACTGCAGGGATTCTTCGTAGCCGAGAAGTACTTTCGCCTTTTTCCGAACCTCGACCAGGACGTCCGACCGTCAGCTAACACCCTCCCACAAGGGAGATTGGCGTGCCCACCCTCTCTAAGAAGTGGTTCCCATTTTATCTACTCGCCAAAGCTTTTGAATCGCTGGGTGGGCGATGAGCTGGGGACAACAGGCTGGCTGCTCACACCAGTGCGGGGCTCGAACTAACACAGTTCGGATGTTAAAACAGTGGGATATACCCACCGTGCCACCGCTCCCCAAATAAAATAAATTAATCACTCATGGGCTGAGCCTCACATCTCCTTGCCTGGCTTCCCTGCAACTGAAAGAGCTGCCGAAAAGCTCTGTGGCTGCGCGGTAGCCGTGTCGGCGGCTTCATTTCCTTCTCCCTTGCAAAACAGTAAAAATCCCAGTAGCACCTTTAAGACTAACAGACTGTTGTGCGGAGGGGAAGGGAGTTTGTAAGCCGCTCTGAGTGAAGGGCGGGGTATAAATCCAATCTCCTCTTCTCTTCTTCTACCTATGCAGCAGGAGGTATCAGTTCTCTCTCTCCCAGGGTCCTGGATGGTTGTGCAAAGTGCCTAAATGACACTGGGGCAGGGAAACTCTCTCATTTCCAACAGGGTTGCTCTGAGAATACAGTGGAGGAGAATGATGCAAGCCCCTTTGGGTCCCCACTGGGGTGAAAGGCAGGGTTATGAATAAAATAAATAAATGTCCCAGTCCCGGGACTTACCGTACACACCCCCAACGACCCCCAACTCACCCAGTAGACCCATGGACCGAGAAGATCTTGCAATGCCAGACCCAGTCAGCGCAGCCGAGGCACAACGGTCTGGACCAGTCCGACCGTGAAGCAAAGAGTCCCCAGGAGCAGCAGGAGAGGCCGACGACGCCAGGGAGAGGCTGACAGCGAACACACGAGACCCTGCACACTGGTGGCGGCTGCGCAGCCCCAGGCCGACAAGACCGCCACCAGCATAGCTCCGACCACACCCAGGCCGTAGGGACGGTGTCGGAGCTTATCATAGGGGGCGGGGCTGGGATGAACGAGAGAAAGGCGGGGACGGGAGGCGGTGCTGGAAGAGGGAGCTGGGTATAAAGGAGAGGGAAGCGAAGGGTCTGGGGAGGAAGGACGTGCTCGGAACTACCTGAAGCTGGCAGAGAGAGAGAAGGAGCCCAGGGACGACGCTGAGAAGCCAGCGCATGGAGGTAGAGGGACTTACGGAGTGCCGTCAAACTCCGTCCCCTACCTATCTGAAGCCCCAACGCCTCTTCTTTACAGGCCTCAACTTCCGGAGCCGTCAGACCTCCCCCGTCTTGAATCGTCACGGCCACGGAAAGGTCTACGCCAGTGTTCCCTCTAAGCTGAGTTAGTGTGAGCTAGCTCACAGTTTTTTAGCCTCCAGCTCACACATTTTTGTCTTTGCTCCGGAAGGAGGGCTCCGGAGCAAACTAATTCATGCAGTAGCCAAATCGCTCGCTCACAACTTTAATGCCAGTGGCTCACAAAGTAGAATTTTTGCTCACAAGACTCCACAGCTTAGAGGGAACATTGGACTCTATGCCCCGAGCCCGAGGCAGGCTTGACAATAAAATAAAGGTGGGTAGATGGATGGAGAGTAGGAGGGGAAGGCAGTGTGGAATAACAGGGTCGATACTTGGGAGACCTCCAAGGCAAGCCACCTCTGCTGCTCACTTGCTTTGAAAGCCCTTTGCTGGCACCACCATTTACCAGCTGTGCCTTGACAGACACAGATGGACGGAGAAGATAATCCCCAAACAGAAGGGATTCGGGGCACCGGGAGAGGAATCTCCCCATTTGCAAGGCTACCAGAATGGATCACACAAACGTGCTTAAATTCTGCAGACAGCGGAGTTCACCTTTGTACGCACCTCTGGCTCACCGCTCAGGATTCTGCCAAGGATCCGAGACGTCCCCACAGCGCAGTCGCCGATCCATTCGCTCTTGAAGAAAAGCCTGGAAAAAGCCCCTCCCCCCCTCCCTGGGATACTGACAAATGGAAAGACTTTGGTGCTGGAACGTCTATTTTATTCTGTAACAAATGACATTACAAAAACCCCTGTCTGATCCTGACAGCGGCTTCCACCGCGGGGCCATAAACTTCACTCTGTGATCAATATATACGACGCGCTGACGAGCTTCACCTTTATGCTAAAGCCATTAATGGAACCAGACACCCGGAAAGGGAGTCGGAGCAAGGCCCGCACGGCCCAGAAATCTAACGCGGGAGAGACAAAGGCCACGCTGTGTGCCTCTCCTTCTGTTCCTCCTCCGAGGTTGCCCCCTTATCTCGGACTCTACCTGGACATCGCCAGGAGCCACCCCAACGGCAGCTTCTCTGCACTTTCCGTCCCTTCCCTTCCCTGTAATGTTTAGTTCAGCACAGTGCACCATGGGATGCCATGGAATGGGGAATGGCCCAATCAGGCCTGTCGCTACAGCGGGGCATCTCGGGGCCTGGCCCCCTGACTCCCCGCCAAGCCCCCCCCCGACTTCCCATCCAGCCCAGGCGCTCCCTTGGGGGTGTGTACGGAGTGCCCCCTGACTTAAAGGTCCCCCGAATTAAAAAATCCTAGCTACGGGCCTGGGCCCAATTCTCTGCTGTACCTACAAATCCACACCGTTGTCATCTGGGAAAGCCGGCAGGCAGCACCGCAGGGCTGGAGTACGACAGGTCTCTTCCTTGGTCAAGAGAAGGCCGACTGCAAAACCCGAGCTGTGCTCCCCCTCCCCGCTAAACCCAAGCCCCCAACTTTGGCTCGAGTGGTGAGCAGAGGACGGCGACTCCTGGCACGCCGCAATCTCCAAACCAAAGTCCCAGCGCCGCCGTCTCGCTCCCGTTTCAGAACCACACACAGTTTTGACGACTCTGCGGCACGATGAGATGAACGGGGGCCCCCGGTTCCGCAACGCGATAAACGAACGGAAGCGGGAAGGTGGCGCGGTTTGGGGGCAGCGCGGGTCCTCCGTCCTGGACAGCCCCCGTTGCTACCGGCAGCCTCATTCTCTCGGAGCCTTCCCCGCTTCTGCGATCCCAGCAGCCACGGCCCTCTCCTCCCAGTCCGGGCCCCCTGGCCGTTCCCAAAGAGAGGGGGTGCTCGGGTCTAGGCATCCCACCTCTGAGCCCTTGGAATTGACGAAGCAGTAGAGGGGAGGTCCTGTCCTACAGGAGCAGCAGGGCCTCTGCAAGGGCCTAGCCTGGAAATGCCCAAAAGGCACATCGGCCTGCCTGTTGCTGCAACCTTCTAGTCCACAGTCTTTGGCAGAACGAGGCCCCGAGGGACCAGACCCCTGGGGTGGGATGCAGCTGGCACGGCAGGAAAAGCTGAAAAGTTGATTCCCGCCAGCCGGGACTGCACTGACAGAAAACCTTTGCACCCCCGGGGACGCGTGGAGGGCCCCCACCGCTTGGGCTAGAATACGTCAAGGCTGAGTCTCTTCCTTTGGCCACCCACAAGAGCTTCCGCTTCTCCGAGAGCTGGTTCTCGCCCTCAACTGGGTCTCAGCCCCACCAGCTCCTCTCGGCAGGGCTCCCATCTCCCCGCGTTTCCGAAGGACGCCCGTCCGGTTGGGACCCGGGAGCGGGCACGCCTGCCCGTCTGTCCCCCTCTCTGCTCGGCCCCCCTCACTGCAGCTCGTCCAGCAGGCGTTGCACGTTGTCCGTGAACTCGTCCCGCTTCTTCCCCATCCCGCTCAGCCGCACCGGGCGCAGGCTCGGGTGGGGGGGCTCGTAGGCCCGGGGGCACCAGACCTCGCCGAGGAACAGCCACGCCGCATCCGGGTCCATCTGCATCAAGTGGAGGAAGACGCTGCGGAGACAGGAAAGGGGGCGGCAGTTGAACGGGAGGGTCGGGGGCTGTGTCCATCAGAGAAAGGGCAGGCCTGGCAGGCGTGCTCCTTGGAGCCTGGATTTATACAGCTGCCTTCTACTGAACCAGCCCCTGGTCCAAAAGGGTTGGTATCGCCTACTCAGACTGGCCGTGGCTTGCCGGGGCCCCAAATGGAGGTCTTTCACATCACCTACTGCCAGATCTTTTAACTGGGGATACGAGGGATTGAACCTGGAGCCTTCTGCATGCAAAGGAGACACTATGGATAGCCCAGGCTAGCCTGATCCCATCAGATCTCAGAAGCTAAGCAGAACCGGCCTTGGCACCACACAAGAACATCAGAGAAGCCAATGTTGGATCCGGCCAGTGGCTCCTCCGGTCCAACACTCTGTGTCACACAATGGCCGAAAATACCAGGGGCCCTCAGGAGGTCCAGCAGTGGGGCCAGGACACTAGAAGCCCTCCCACTGTTGCCCCCCCGTCCCAAGCACCAAGAAGACAGAGCATCCCTTGCCCCAGACCGAGACTTCCTCTCTATACTTTGTGGCTAATAGCCACTGATGGACCTCTGCTCCAGATGCTTATCCAGTTCCCTCTTATAAGAACGTAAGAGAAGCCAGTGTTGGGTCAGACCAGTGGCCCATCCAGTCCAACACTTTGTGTCACACAGGGGCCAAAAATACCAGGTGCCATCAGGCGGTCCAGCAGTGGGGCCAGGATACAAGAAGCCCTCCCACTCTTCCCACCCCCCAAGCACCAAGAAGACAGAGCATCCCTTGCCCCAGCCTGAGAGTTCCTCTCTATGCCTTGTGGCTAAGAGCCACTGATGGACCTCTGCTCCATATCTATATACTAATAGCGAAGCCGCCCCCTATGTGCGGATATCTAAATCCACACATCGGGGGCACCTGAGGGGCAGGGAGATTTTCTCCTTAGCCACAAGGAGATTTTCCTGCGCACGTGGGGCAATGCCCAGGTGTGCAGAAAAATATGAAAAGTTGGAAAAATATTTAAATTACCTAAAAAGTAAAAAATAAAAGAGCGTTCCCTACATATGCGCAGAGAACTCTCTGGGAACTGGCGGGCCGGCGGCTGGAAGGCGCTCAGCTCTCGCCCCCGGAGCTGGGGTGGGGGAAGGAGATCGGCGGGGCCCAAGCCGGGGGGGGGAGGAGATTGGGAAGCCCGAGCGGCCGGAAGCCACTCAGACCTCACCACCGGAGCGGGGGGGGGGGGGAAGGGGGGGGGGGGGGGAGGGGAGGGGAGAGACCATTGCAGGGCACAAAGCCACAGAGTCCACCCGCCAAAGCAGCCATTTTCTCCAGGGGAACTGATCTGTCAGCTGGAGACCAGCTGTAACAGTGGGAAATCACCAGGCCCCACCTGGAAGCTGGCAACCCAAATCCAGAAAGTAGAAAGAACCCCCCCGCGAGTATCGCGGGTCCCCTTTCTTGTGCTTATCTAATTCCCTCTTGAAGCCGTCCATGCTTGTAGCCGCCACCACCTCCTGTGGCAGTGAATTCTGTTCTTCTGCAACCAGGCACCCCGGAGAGGGGAGGGAGGGGACTTCCGGGGGCCGCGAGTGGCCTGCTTTGGTCTCGGCATGGGCCACGGTTGCCCAAGAGCAGGGCCGGCATGCGATGGTTCATCTGCCCCGGCCCAGGGGTTCTGCCAGGGCCCACTGCCGCTGACCTTGCCCTGCAGACCTTCTCTGCTGCCTGCTGGCCTGCCTTTCCCTCACCCGCTTGCCTGCAAGTGTTTCACCTCCCGTGCTCCAGGGCTGCCTGGTATCAGCACTGCAACTTACGGTCCCAGTAGGGACCCTCCCAACTCTGTGATCCTACAAAAAGAACGCGTAGGAATGGAGGCTTTCTGCTTCAGGGGACCGAATGAACTCTTCTCTCCAGCCTGAGCATCGGACACCCGGCCTGGCAGTTTCTTCCATTACTTCAGAAAAAGATCCCAATAAAGGAAAACTGTATCCTAACTGCACTCAATTAATTTTTAAATATTAAAGTGAACAGGATACAAACATTATTCGTGAAATACAAAATACATAGTAAAGGTAAAGGTTCCCTTGCTCGAAAGCCAGTCGAATCCGACTCTAGGGTTGCGGTGCTCATCTCCGTTTCAAAGCCGAAGAGCCAGCGCTGTCCGAAGAAGTTTCCGTGGTCATGTGGCCAGCATGACTAAACACCAAGGCCCACAGAACGCTGTTACCTTCCCACTGAAGTGGTCCCTATTTATCTACTTGCAATTTCTTGCTTTCGAACTGCTAGGTTGGCAGGAGTACATAAGAGGAGTACAAAAGTAAGAAAGGATTTATTATTACAATATTGTTGATTATGGGTACAATTACCATGGATTCTGATGCAGTATTGTTATCAATGTTATTCTACAAGGTTCTTTGTTTTCCTTCATCTATTCAGAAGAAGATATCTTTCGAAACGGTTGAACATTCTGGAGATTATCGTTAACAACCTATACAACAACCAATAACTGTTGAATACCTGTATATATTTTGTATTCATCTTATGCATTTTGTACTTCACAAATAATTTTTGGATCCTGTTCATTTTAATATTTAAACATTAATTGAGCGTAGTTAGGATACAGCTTTTCTTTATTGGGATCTTTTTCTGAAGCACTTTTTGGCTGTTACCATCTACTTTAAGCTAGTTTCTTCCATTAGACATGTAGGGAGCTCTGACTTGTCTGGGGGAGTACTTGGCTCCATAAAAAGCTCACAGCCCCTTGCTCTGCCCTTGTTATTAGGAGCCGACAGAGGTGACTCATGATCAATGCTCCCTCTAAGCTGTGGAGTCCTGTGAGCAAAAATTCTACTCTGTGAGCTCCTGGCATTGAAGCTGTGAGCGAGTGATTTTTGGCTACTGCATAAATCAGTTTGCTCTGGAGGGACCCATCCTTGCTGAGCTATGACAGAAATGTGTGAGCCAGAGGCTAAAGAACTGTGTGTTGGCTCACACTAACTCCTCTTAGAGGGAACACTGCTCCCAGCTCTGTGATTCTACGAAAAGAACTTGTAGGAATGGAGGCTTTCTGCTTAAGGGGACGGAATTAACTCTTCTCTCCAGCCTGACCATCGGACACCCGGCCTGGCAGTTTCTTCCATTAAACATGTAGAGAGCTCTGACTTGTTTGGGGCAATACTTGGCTCCATAAAGAACTCACAGCCCCTTGTTCTGCCCTTGTTATTAGGAGCCGACAGAGGTGACTCAGGAGCAGTGCTCCCTCTAAGCTGTGGAGTCCTGTGAGCAAAAATTCCACTCTGTGAGCTCCTGGAATTGAAGCTGTGAGTGAGCAATTTTTGGCTACTGCATACATTAGTTTGCTCTGGAGGGACCCATCCTTGCTGAGCTAAGACACAAGTGTGTGAGCTGGAGGCTAAAAAACGGTGAGCTGGCTCACACTCACCCAGCTTAGAGGGAACACTGCCCGGGACACATGCGGGTGGGGGTGGGGGTGATGGCCGGTGTCCCTGGCCAGCAAGCATTCAGCAATTCCTGCCTTGCTCCCTCCTGTGTAATGTGCGCCTTTAGATCAAACTACTTTTTCTTGGTCTTGTCAATAGTGATTTCCTTCTCTTTTTACTGATCGGGTGACTGGGGATTCTTCTGCCACCCTGGAGGTGATTCCCTGACACTCTTTTACAGCTGGATCAATGCGAGCGGATGTTAATTTATACCAGTCGCTTTGCAATCCATACTTTTGATCCCTGACAATGGGGGGGGGGGGTTTCAACAACCAGCAGCGCCTTGCCATTTCAAGAATCTAAGAATGGAAGAAGAGCCCTGCTGGATCGGAACGGTGGTCCACCTTGTCCAGCATCCTTTTGTACCCACTGGCCAACCAGTTCCTCTGGAGGGCCAGCAACAGGGCACAGAGGCTGAGGCCTTTATAGGAACATCAGAAGAGCCCTGCTGGATCAGACCAGGGGTCCATCTAGTCCAGCATCCTGTCTCACACAGGGGCCAACCAGTTCCTCTGGAGGACCAACAACAGGGCAGAGAGGCCAAGGCCTTCATAAGAAGAGCCCTGTTGGATCAGACCAGTGGTCCATGTAGCCCAGCATCCTGTCTCACACAGGGGCCAGGAGGTGAGAGGTGTCTGCTCCAGGAGGTGAGAGGTGTTCCTCGCTTGGGGTCACAGAATACCTAGATTAACCCTGACCAACCCACAACCCTAAGTCCCTTGCCTTCTGCTTATCCTTAAGAAGATAAGAAGAAGAGCTCCGCTGGATCAGACCAGTGAGGGCCCCTCTAGTCCAGCATCCTGCCTCACACAGGGGCCAACCAGTTCCTCTGGAGGACCAACAACAGGGCAGAGAGGCCAAGGCCTTCATAAGAAGATAAGAAGAGCCCTGTTGGATCAGACCAGTGGTCCATGTAGCCCAGCATCCTGTCTCACACAGGGGCCAACCAGTTCCTCTGGAGGGCCAACAACAGGGCAGAGAGGCTGAGGCCTTCATATGAACATCAGTCCTGCTGGATCAGAGCAGTGACGGTCCATCTAGTCCAGCATCCTGTCTCAAACAGTGGCCAACCACTTCCTCTGGAGGGCCAACAACAGGGCATAGAAGCCGAGGCCTTCAAATAAGAACATCAGAAGAGCCCATCTGGATCAGACCAGTGAGGGTTCATCTAGTCCAGCATCCTCTTTCATACAGTGGCCAACCAGTTCCTCTCGCGGGCCAACACAGGTCATAGAGGCTGAGGCCTTCCCCTGATGTTGCCTCCTGGCACTGGGAGTCAGAGGTTGACTGCCCCTGAATGTGGAGGTTCCCTTTAGCCACCATGTCTCATAGCCACTGATGGACCCCCTCCTCTGTGAATTTATCCATCACTACATCCACTAGCAGGGAAACCTGCAAGTTCATGACATTCTTTTAGCTGTCATTTTTATTCATTTTTGCATTCAGAGTCCTACCCTCCAGGCAAAGCGGATTTTAAAAACAACAACTGTAAATACAGGATTATTAAGGCAGTTTGCGTTTTGGTAGCAGAGGTTTCTGGTGGGCACAAAGTACTCTGGACGCTTGGATAAGAGCTACGCAAATGCTCACTATCGTTAATTACTTTCATTTACTGGGAGTGGTAATAATGCTGCCCTGGGAGAGAGCAGTTAGTCCTCCTCGTATCAGGCACCCACACTTCCTCTTTTAAACCAGTTTTATCCAAATATGCCACATAATGCAAAGAACTACGGTTCGTTTAACTTTAGTTGTGTTTTCATGCAAAGCCGCAGATTTGGAGATTATGTTGCTTACAGCTGTGCAAATAAGAGGATGATTTCTGGCAGAATTGTTAGTGTATCATCGTCTCCAGGGGTCATTTCATAGAAAAAGAGGTGCAGGAGCTCATTAGCATAACTCATTAGCACAATTTATTTGCATAGGCCACACCCCCTGACATCACTGGAAGCTCAGGCTCCACTGGACTGTTTTGGATTGCTAGCTATTGGGGGGGGGGGGTGCAGATTTGTCTTCGCAGAGGAGGGAGAGCTTGTACCTGAATAAAACTTGGTCTTAAAGGTGCCACTGGACTGTTTTGGATTGCTAGCTATTGGGGGGGGGGAGTGCAGATCTGTCCTCGCAGAGGAGGGAGAGCTTGTACCTGAATAAAACTTGGTCTTAAAGGTGCCACTGGACTGTTTTGGATTGCTAGCTATTGGGGGGGGGGAGTGCAGATCTGTCCTGAGGGAGAGCTTTTACCTGAATAAAACCTGGTCTTAAAGGTGCCACTGGACTGTTTTGGACCAGGGGGGCTGGGGGGAGCTCTACAACATACCTTCTACCTGGTCCTTTAACGGAAGACCTGGGACCTTCTGTGTGCCAAAGCAGATGCTCCACCACCGAGCCACGGCCCCTCTGCACAGCGTTCTCCCTTCTCCCCTGTCCCTGAGGCAGGTAGCCTCTCCCGCCTCTCTCTCCCCCAAGGACAGCCTGCTCTTCACAGGAATGGCAGAAACGGGCTTGCTGCGTGGGCTTTGGGCTGACGTATCAGCAGGGTGGAGTGCAAATCTCCCTACCTTTTCCAAGAGGAGGTGTTGTTTTTTTAAATTTAATACAATGGATGGTCTTAATTGCATGACTTGCTCGAAACACAACGTACCTGTGGGCAGCTGCTTGCAACTTCACGGGCTGTTTCGCGCTGAGGTAGGGCAGGCAGGTCTCTGCCACCTGATGGAGGTCGCTCTCATCTGCAGGGATGGAGGGGAGAGAGACAAATGCGTCAGCAGGAGGCCACTCCCCCCGCCCCGTCCATACGGCCCATGCCCAAGCGGGAAGAGGCCCGTTTGTCTCGGAAGGCGAGGCGGATGGGCCAGGTGGGATGCCGATGCTGGCTGACCGAGACAGGCCCTTGGGAGTGGAGAGAAGCAGCTTGGGCGGTAAACTACTGAATTTGACATATAGACGTGACCCACAGCTGGAGACCTCACAGAGCCATGAGCTTCTAGCTCTAGTGCAGGGGTGTCGAACTCATTGGTTATGAGGGTGTGTCATAAAATGTAATAAAAACTGGGGGGGAGGGGAGGTGGGGGAACTCAACCTAAGATATATCTGCGAACCAAGAGGGTCAAGCTAACACTATATAATATAAAAAATACAAATGTTTATTAAGGTGTACACATGTTAAAACATACTATGATTAAAAGAGAGTCTAAATTTCAGACCTTTAAAAGCTTCTCAAATACAAATACACGTGAAGGGTTCTCTACATTACACTGACACACATCCAAAATGCACGTATAAAAACTTTTTGATGGAGGTGACACACATCCAGACCAATGAAATCCCTGATACCAGGATAATCTGAAGAATCGGCATGGCTATATTTATGGCCCAACATATAAGCTAGTAGCATAACTAAAAACATATAAGGAAACAACATCTGGTTCTATCTATCTATCTATCTATCTATCTATCTATCTATCTATCTATCTATCTATCTATCTATCGAAATACATACATATATACATATACATACACACAAAAACCTTTTATACGTGTATTTTGGATGTGTGTCAGTGTAATATAGAGAATAGTGACCACTGAGGACGGCCTGAAGGGGCCGAAACGTGTTTGGTCCTAAGTTAAAAAGTGTTTACCTGTCAAGTGTATTTGTATTTGAAAAGCTTTTAAAAGTCTGAAATTTAGACTCTTTCTTTTAATCATAGTATGTTTTAACATGTGTACACCTTAATAAACATTTGTATTTTTCATAAAAGGTAATGCCAGGTAGCAGAGATATAAACTTTATAAAGGACACAAACACAAAGGTGTTTTTTTTTAACTTAAAATAAAAACATGCTTAAAACATTAGCTCTGCAAGCCGCAACCCTACTTTTGATCTATCGACATTCGCCACGGAAATCTCATGCTCAGAGTTCTGAGTCGAGGACCCAGGTCAAACCATGAAACGGCTGAGTGAGTGAGAGAGTCTGGCGAAGCAAGCGATGATGCAGCAGCAGCAGCAGAACTGGAAGCAGGAGACGGCCAGTTCCATTGCGGGCCTGACAGAATCCCTTCCAGGGGGGCATAATCTGGCCCCCGGGCCACATGTTTGACACCCCTGCTCTAGATGCCATCCGAAAGACACAGAAGAGGGAAAATGCCGTTAAAATGTTACACACCCCCTGGCATCTTTCCCCTGCCAGACTGGCAAGAGTATAGACAGGAGTTAGGAATCAGTGCTGGCACTCATCATGCACCTTTCTCCTGATTTTGCTCAGCACGGGCGGCAAGCGGGGGGACGGGGGGAAAGTGAGTGTAATAATAATAATAATAAACTTTATTGTCATTGTACATAGTACAACGAAATTAAGATGCAATCATTCGGTGATCTACAACCATACTCATATACACTCACACAACCATTCTCAACCATTCCTAGGTAGAGCTCTGCAGGGTACTGATGCCCAACAAGTGGAAATCTTCTGTTTTCTGAGATTTCAACAAGCGTTGCCCGTGCTTTTGCAAGCACATCTTACTAACACGAGGATTCGAAACTTGGTTCTGAGGCTCTACATCTGACAACAGCACTACAGATAAGATTAGAATCCACATGCAAAAGAACCTCCTCAGGAAACAATCCATATGCAAAAGAACCTCCTCAGGAAAGCTCCTCCATTAGCATGTTCGTAGCCTGGGGAACTCCTACAAGATAATGACTCAGCCCTAACCCACCCTCTGGAGGAGATATAAATTACCTGCCTACCATTTTGCTTCTCACCTTGACACAGAGAGTCCTCCTACTTTCTCTGTGATACCTCTGAGGATGCCAGTCACAACTGCTGGCAAAACATCAGGTCCTACAATGCCAAGACCACAGCCAGACAACCTGGAAAATCTACAACAGCTAATTGGTTCTGAGCGTTTGTCTGTATAAACTAACGCCAATGCTCTGAAGAAACTGAACACTCTGCCTAGCATTCCTGTTCTCCAAGGAACTGTGACCTGCATGCGCACAGCCACGTCTAACAGGAGGCAGAGGCCGAAGTCTGCTGAGGAACTCGGGTACAAGAGAGGCAGCAAGCGTTTGCCAGTCCAGAAATGCAGAATGGGTTCTGCGTCCAAGATTGATTCTCTTGCTGACCTTCACTGCCTCCAAAAGACCTATTTTCAGAGCCTTCCTGTATCTCGTGGCTTCCCATACAACAGCCAAACCTAAGAATCCCGGACAGGATGGGAGAAAGACCTGAACCCATAACAGTAACCGTCCCACCACCAGTCCCCCCCCCCCCAATTTTGGATACTCACCAAGGTCCAGCGCTTGGCAGAGGGAGCCCAGGCCCCGAAGCACGGCGAGCTGCAGCTTGAAGGCCAGGGTGTGGCTGTAGATGGGCCCGCTGCGGGCACTGACTGGCGCCTGGGTGGCAAGGGAGCCCGCCAGCTTGGGCAGGACGTCCTTGGAGAATCGCCGCCGCAGGAAGTCCCCGCTCCTGGCTCCTAACGCGCACAGAACCTGCCGGAGAGGTCCTCCTTTAGAGAGATGCCACCAAACGCTCCCTGCTGCCTACAGAATCCGTGCCTTCCCTCTGTCCTGCCAAATGGAAGCAGCGGCAGCAGCATCTTGGAGCCTCCCGTATTAATTAAATTGATTATTATTGCTCCGGATTTCAAGCCTAGATCTAACGGGTGGAAGTTACAAGGGAGTCGTTACCGGCTAAATATCAGGAGAGACTTCCTGACTGCAAGAGTGGTTGAGCAGTGGGACAGACTGCCTCGGGAGGTGGTGGATGCTCCTTCGCTGGACGTTTTCAAGCGGAGGCTGGACAACCATCTTTCGGGTAGGTTGTAGGGCTGTCTTTCGGCTATGCTCCTGCAGAGTGCAGGGGGTTGACCTGCAAGGTCCCTTCCAACTCTAATGTTCTATGATTCTAAGGTCCAGGGGTCATTTCGTAAAAAGAGGTGTAGGATCTCATTAGCATAACATTTGCATATGCCACACCCCCTGACATCACCGGAAGTGTGCCAGAAGGCAACACCCACCGCTCAGGCTCCACTGGACTGTTTTGGATTGCTAGCTATTGGGGGGGGGGGGCACGGCCTCGCAGAGGGAGAGCTTGTACCTGAGGGTGGGCTGGGGGGGCGCCTCTGCAACTTACCTGGCTGCTTCTTGCTCCTTGTGGCCCGACTGAGGGCGGGTGGGGGGAGGGGGGGGGGCTTGTTGCATGTGCCCGCCCCCCCTGGGCTCCTTACTGCCGGAGCTCCGCTCCTGAGCGCTCCCGCAGGAAATGACCCCTGCTAAGGTCTCAGATTAAAATACCACCAACCGTCCACTGGAGCAGGGTGGCTGGAAGACACAGCGGTTGCCTGAAATGTTTTGACACCTGAGGCGGAAACCCTGCCTATCTTCCTGCTAATTTACCTGGGACACACAGTCCTTTGGGCCTTTCTCCCAGGGAAGGAGGCAAGTCAGAATTGTGGAAGAGGACCAGCCCACCTCTGAGCCGCCATCATTTCCTAGGGCACAGGGGGAATGCGCAGCGTATAGCCTGTGGGGCAGATGTACCCCCTGGGCAGGGGCTGTGGGTCCTCTAATCGGAGCATGCAGAAGGCCCCAGGTTCAGTCCCCGGCGTCTCCAGTTAAAAGGACCAGGCAGGAGGTGATGTGAAGGATCTCTCTCTGCCTGTGACCCTGGAGAGCGGCTGCCAGTCAGAGTAGATGCCACTGACCTTGATAGACCGAGGGTCTGATTCAGGATTGTATAGAAATATTTATTTCTATAAGTCTCATGCCTTCTCCTGTGATGACATTCTATGTTTCCTGTGCAGGCCAAATGGTCCAGGGCAGACCAGATGGCCTGAACAACCTCAACAGCCATGCCATATAACCACATATTCTTTCACACCTCTAAGTGGAAGAGCTAGACTTCAAGGCGCCTGCTTTAAGGCTACATGGGCCATGTCATGTACATCATGGAGAAGCTGGAAGCTGGGTCACCTGACTGCAGGAGGAGTTCCCAAACTTCTAGCCTATCCCCACACGTAGCCATGACAACCAACAATTGGGCACACCCATGCCCACTCGCAATTGGTTAATAGCCACAGCTAATTTGTGACTGGAATTGGGCTATAATTGTTTGATCTCAATGAGAGAGACGCTCTCTTGCTCTTGCTCTCTGCTCCTGTTCTCTCTGCTTTTTTTACTGCACCTGAAATGCAGCCCTTGAGGGACAAAGGGTGGCTTTGTGGATGCATGCTTGCACAAGATGGGATTCCTACTCAAAATCCCTTGGTGCTAACTGGATTATCACAATGGACAATTTTGAACTGTTTGGATATTCCTGAACTTGGTAAATATGTATCTTTTACTGTGTAGTTAAGGCAAATCGCCTTAGGCTTGTTATTTTGGTAAACTCTGGTAGTCTGTGCTAAGCTCTGTACTAAATAAAGATTCCTCTGATTGTTAAAATTGCCTTTGATGTTGTACCTGAATTCCAAGGCTAAATCTTGTGGCCTAAACACTCACCATATACGCTATTATGGGAGAGTAAAAAGTGTGCATCTGTGGGAGTGAGTTGATAATGCGTTAAGCTCCAGATACCAACTGAGAGTTTGAACCTCTAATCTCAGGTTGGGGGGAACTTCTGTAGAGGTTCTGGTGGCATATGGTTCTGAAAACCAGAGAGGGTATAGACTACCTCTTGAGTTATTGTTTAATGTACTGAAAAGTACAGGATTCCCTCCCATTCCTGGACTGGCTTGGGTGGGAAATACCTGTACAAGAATAAGGTAGCTTCGTGTGTACATGGAAGAACCTCTGTTTGCCTGCAGAAGGTCTCAAGTTCAATCCCCACGAGCATCTCCAGTTGAAAGGACCAGGCAGGAGGTGATGGGGAAGACCTCCGCCTGAGACCCTGGAGAGCGGCTGCCAGTCAGAGTAGACAATATCAACCTTGATGGGCCGAGAGTCTGGTTCAGAAGGCAGTTTCGAGTGCTCATGTGCCATGAACACATTGAACTTTCTGATGAAGTCACACTAGGCCACCACCAGCCGTGTGTCACAAGAGGACAGGAAGGGGAGAAACCAAGGCAGACCGAGCTTGTGGCATTCTTAGGGGCGTCGCTCAGGCCTTGGCCCAGGAGGAGGCCAGGTGCTTCATCACATTCTTAAAGCATTTCAGGAGCGACTCAGATCCAGCCTTAGCTGCCCCGAGAGCCTTCCCATTCGGACAGGGTATCATTTCAAACACTCATTTCTCTTTTCTTATTCATGCATTGAGAACATTCATTGGCCACCTGCCTTCCACATGTAGCTCAAGGCGGCTTACAATATCAATAGAATACATAAATCACATTAAACCCCCCCATAATTTAAAATCAGTTTAGGACTGCAAGAACATTATTCAAATGTGGTCCTAACAGGGCTCTTTTTGTAGAAAAAGCCCAGCAGGAACTCATTAGCATAATAGGCCACACCCAACAGCAGGAACTCATTCGCATATTGGGCCACACCCCTGACCGCAAAGCTCATTAGCATGCCATGTTACCATAAGTGTGGTCACCCAGCCACACCCACCTTTTGCTTCTTATTCTGTTTACCTTGTCTGTTGTCCAAACCCAGGGCTTTTTTATAGCAGGAACTCCTTTGCATGTTAGGCCACACACCCCTAATGTAGCCAATCCTAATGAGTTCCTGCTGTTGGGTGTGGCCTATTATGCTAATGAGTTCCTGCTGGGCGTGGCCAACTTGGGAGCCAGCCGGAACTCCGTTCCTGTGCGTTCCTGCCCCAAAATAGCACTGGTCCTAAATAAAACTGTCTTCAACTGCCTCCTAAAGATTGACAGTCTCAAATAACACTCCCAAGATGTACATCTGGCTTTTCAAGGTGAGTATAACCCCATGCAAGACAGGAGAGATCTAAAGTCCCTGGCCTGCCTTTCTACCAACCCAGAGAACTTTGGTCCTGTCTGCGTTACGTTTCGGCTTCTGCACTCTCATCCAGCCCATTACTGACTCCAAGAATCACAGTTAGGTAGAGTAGTAGAAGATTGGATTTATATCCCACCCCTTCCCTTGGAGTCTCAGAGCGGTCCTTCCCTTCCCCTCCCCATGACAGACACCCTGTGAGGTAGGTGGAGCTGAGAGAGCTCTGAAAGAACTTGCGACTGACCCAAGGTCACCCAGCTGGTTGCATGTGGAGCAGTGGGGAACGAAACCTGGTTCTCCTAGATTAGAGTCCGCTGCTCTTAATTAACCACTACACAAAACTGGCTAGAGCTGGGTATCAGCTACATATTGGTGGCACATTAACAGCCTAACAGAAATGCCTACTTACAAAAGCAGGCTTATTGCAAAAGCCCAATTGATCACGGGAACAGGCCTTTCCAACGCGACAGGCCCCAGTCCTCTCTGAGCAAAGCCAGCCGCTTTTCCTTTCTGCATGGATCTGCTCCAAGTTTGGGCTGTCTCAATTAATCACACGGACTCAGAAACCTTCATGCCGTCTGTCCAAGCCGGTTGCGGAGGGCTCAGGTGCGATGTAGAAATGTGGCCGGCATGACTAAACACCAAGGCGCACGGAACGCTGTTACCTTCCCACCAAAGTGGTACCTATTTATCTACTTGCAATTTCTTGCTATTCGAACTGCTAGGTTGGCAGGAGCTGGAACTAGAGACGGGAGCTCACTCCGTCTTGCGGCACCCGGGTCTCGAACTGCTGAACTACTGACCTTCCACAGCCTGCAGTTCAGCGTCTTAACCACTTGAGCCACCACAGCTACATCTTTTTGTAAACAGGGCACTAAATAAAATAAAAAGGAAGCCGCCCATCTCAGAGGACTGAAAACACTGAAAGCCTCAATCTTACTCCCATGCAAGCCCTGCTATCAGGATCGGGGCCCACCAGGAGGCTTGGTGCTGACTGCAGCCTCCTGCACCCTCTCCCCTTTCCAGTTCCGAGACAGAGGCCACCATCAAAGGGATTTCTGTAATGGAACCCATCGCCTTTTCCGCAGCAAAATGTTAATAGGTAAAGGCGCTCCTGGAAGGCCCTTCTCCTCCTCTCCCTCCCCCGCTGCAGGATTAACTCCGCAGGACTGGCCAGCGCTTGACTGCCCTGCGGGGCTTGTTCCTGCTTGGCTTTCATCCTTAACTCCATTTCCACTTCAAAGGCTTTCCAGAGAAGAACAGCCGGATGGATGGATCTCGGAACGGTGGACCTGGAGGGCGTCTTCTGAAATGAGTGGCTCCGCTTGTCCTGGCTGCCGCTGGAGTTCGGCTGGGCCAAGGCAACTGGCAAGGAAAACCTGTCTCCAGGAAAGGAGAAGGCCCAGGCTCAATGATAGAGAAGGAGAAGAAGAAGAGATTGGATTTATACCCCATGGCCCTTCACTACCCAAAGGAGTCTCAGAGCGGCTTACAAACTCCTTTCCCTTCCCCTCCCCACAACAGACACCCTGTGAGGTAGGTGGGGCTGAGAGAGCTCTGACACAAACTGCTCTTTTTCAAGGACCGCTGTGCCAGAACTATGGCTTGCCCAACGTCATCCAGCAGGTGCAAGAGTAGGAGGAGTGGGGAATCAAACCTAGTTCTCCCATATTAGAGTCCGCACGGCACCAAACTGGAGTCTCAGAGCGGCTTATGATCTCCTTTTCCTTCCCCTCCCCACAACAGACACCTTGTGAGGTAGGTGGGGCTGACAGAGCTCTGACAGAAACTGCTCTTTTTTCAAGAACAGCTCTTGTCAGAACTACGGCTTGCCCAAGGTCATCCAGCAGGTGCAAGTGGAGAAGTGGGGAATCAAACCTGGTTCTCCCATATTAGAGTCCGCGCACTTAACCACGACACCAAACTGCAGTGTCAGAGCGGCTTGCGATCTCCTTTCCCTTACCCTCCCCACAACAGACACCCTGTGAGGTAGGTGGGGCTGAGAGAGCTCTGACAGAAACGGGTCTTTTTCAAGGACAGCTCTGACAGAACTATGGCTTGCCCAAGGTCATCCAGCAGGTGCAAGCGGAGTAGTGGGGAATCAAACCCGGTTCTCCCAGATTAGAGTCCGTGCACTTACCCTCTACACCAAACTGCACGCCAAGCATCTGCTTGGCATGCAGAAGGTCCCAGGTTCAATCCCCGGCATCTCCAGGGAGCCAGTTTGGTGTAGTGGTTAGGAGAGCACACTCTAAGCTGCGAGTTTGATTCCCTGCTCCTCCACTGGTGCGACCTTGGGTCAGTCACAAGTTCTTTCAGAGCTGTTGTGTCACAGGCGGTCCTCGAGAGAGCTCTCTCAGCCCCACCCGCCTCACAGGGTGTCCGTCGTGGGGAAGGGAAGGGAAAGGAGATTGTAAGCGGCTCTGAGACTCCGACTCCTTTGGGTAGTGAAGGGCAGGGTAGAAATCCAATCTCCTCCTCCTGCTCTTAGAGAATGATGCAGATGTATCTTATAGAGCTTCTCTGTTTGCTTTAGCAGCATCCATAATTAGATCTAAGGGGCTGGTTACCTGATTAAATCTGTTTTAGCCTTTTGATTTGTCGTCAATTTGAATCCGATTCTAAGGGTGGTAAATTTTTATTATCGCTATGGTGTCTTTTGTATTTTGTAATGGGCGACGGCTTAATACAATTCTTCTTGTTTGGTGTAGTGGTTAAGTGCGCGGACTCTAATCTGGGAGAACTGGGTTTAATTCCCCACTAACCCTAACCCCACCCACCTCACAGGGTGTCTGTTGTGGGGAGGGGAAGGGAAAGGAGTTTGTAAGCCGCTCTGAGACACCTTTGAGTTGTGAAGGGCAGGATATAAATCCAATTTCTTCTTCTTGTTGTTAAGTGGGGCTGAGAGAGCTCTTGACAGAAACTGCTCTTTTTCAAGGACAGCTCTGACAGAACTAGGCTTGCCCAAGGTCATCTGGGTTTGATTCCCCCTAACCCTAACCCCACCCACCTCACAGGGTGCCTGTTGTGGGGAGGGGAAGGGAAAGGAGTTTGTCAGCCGCTCTGAGACACCTTTGAGTAGTGAAGGGCGGGGTATAATTTTTTTTTTTTATTTTTTATTTTAACCTTAGATTTGATATACCGCCCTAACCCCCGAAGGGGTCTCTGGGCGGTTCACATTATGTCGTTCTAAGAACTTACTATCCCTATCTAAGGCCACATCTGAAGTTAGGGGTGGGACTTCCTATCAGCACCCTAGTGATATATGCGCTCCTTCTATTTACATTTTTTTTTTCTCCTCCGGCTCGGATCGGCTTCTTGATGTTCCTCGGCTGCTGGCGTGGCGTCCTCTCTCTTCTAGTTGTTAAGTGGGGCTGAGAGAGCTCTTGACAGAAGCCGCTCTTTTTCAAGGACAGCTCTGACAGAACTACGGCTTGCCCAAGGTCATCCAGCAGGTGCAAGTGGAGGAGTGGGGAATCAAACCCAGTTCTCCCAGATTAGAGTCCGCGCACTTAACCACGACACCAAACTGGCTGTCATTAAAGAAGGACCAAGGAGACTGTGATGTTGAAGACCTTCCTCTACCTGATGGACCGATGCTCCGATTCCGTCTAAGGCAGCTTTACGTGTGTTCAACTCAAAGGCTGTTTTAGCAACACGCAGAGAGGTCTCACTCACAGGAAACAAATGGACAAGAATCGCAACCCTCTCTGAGCCTAATTAGAGATTTTAAATTGCGGTCTTCTAGGGGTCCCCCCCCATCATTGTTTTATTTACAGCGAAAGCTGCCTTGAGTTCTGCAAAACAGAAAGGCGGCGAATCAGTGTTTTAAACAAAGACATAAGTAAATTATTCACAAAACGGTGCACTGTGCTCTCGGATACAGGTGGGGCCCTTTGAGCATGGCAGACTTGGAGGGCAGGCCTATAAACCGTCGCCAGGAAACTAGGCAACGGACTCTAACTTAGAAGAGAGCTCCGACAAGCAGAATCTGGATTGCAAGAGGTCAACCGCTTCTTCTTGAAAGCTCTGACCAGCGTATTTCAGAAAAGCTGGACATAGAATCGTAGAATGTCAGAGTTGGAAGGGACCTTGTAGGTCATCTAGTCCAACCCCCTGCACTCTGCAGGAGCACAGACGAAAGACAGCCCTACATACCTACAACATACCCGAAAGATGGTCGCCCAGCCTCCGCTTGAAAACGTCCAGAGAAGGAGCATCCACCACCTCCCGAGGCAGTCTGTCCCACTGCTCAACCACTCTCACAGTCAGGAAGTTTCTCCTGATATTTAGCCGGTAACGACTCCCTTGTCATTCCCACCCATTAGATCTAGTCTTGCAATCCGGAGCAAGAGAGAACAGATCTGCTTCATCTTCTACATGACAGCCCTTCAAATACTTGAAGACTGCAATCGTGTCCCCTCTAAGCCTTCTCTTTCCCAGGCTAAACAGACCCAACTCTTTCAGCCTTTCCTCATAAGACTTGGATTCCAACCCTCTCACCATCCTGGTTGCCCTCTTCTGGACACGCTCGAGCTTGTCAGCGAAAGGAGGACACGAGAGAGGTTTCTGGAATTATGCATGGGGTAACGTCTTCTCCCAGAAGACTACAATTGGAGGGCATCCCAGGAAGCCGATGGGCAGGAGGTTCAGGACAGACAAAAGGAAACATTACTTCACACAGAAAGTGATTAAAATGTGGATTGGGCTGCCAGAGGATGTAGTTATGATCAACGCTCCTTCTAAGCCGTGGAGTCCTGTGAGCAAAAATTCTGCTTTGTGAGCAACTGGTGTTAAAGTTGTGAGCGAGCGATTGGGCTCCTGCATAAAGTAGTTTGCTCTGGAGCCCTCCTTTCCTGAGCTAAGACAAAAATGTGTGAGCCGGAGGCTAAAAAAACCATGAGCCAGCTCACAGAAACTCAGCTTAGGGGGAAACACTGGTGATGACCACAGGAATGAAGAGTTTTAAAAGGGGATTAGATGGATTCGTGGAGGATAAGTCTATCAGTGGCTGCTAGCCATGATGGCTGAAGGGAGCCTCCACATTCAGAGGCACTAAACCTCTGAATCCCAGAGCCAGGAGGCAACCTCAGGGGAAGGCCTTGGCCTCTATGCCCTGTTGTTGGCTGTCCAGAGGAACTGGTTGGCCACTGTGTGAGACAGGAAGGTGGACTAGATGGACCCTCACTGGTCTGATCCAGCAGGGCTCTTCTGAGCTTCTTATCAGGGGAAGGCCTTGGTCTCTGTGCCCTGTTGTTGGCCCTCCAGAGGAACTGGTTGGCCACTGTGTGAGACAGGATGCTGGACTAGATGGCCCCTCACTGGTCTGACCCAACAGGGCTCTTCTGAGGTTCTTATGAAGGCCTCAGCCTCCCTGCCCTGTTGTTGGCCTTCCAGAGGAACTGGTTGGCCACTGTCTGAGACAGGATGCTGGACTAGGTGGACCACTGGCTTGACCCAGCAGGCCCCTTCTGATGTTCTTACCTTGAAGGCTCGGAGCACAGCCACGGGGTCGTCGTTGGTCAGGCGGGTCACAAGGGCAGGCCACGTCCGATGAACCAATGGGAGGAAGTGGTTCTGGTGAGGATGCAGGACTGTCACGCAAAGCTCCAAGACATCCAGAACCTGGCGGGGCGAGGAGGAGTCAAAGAAGAAACACAACAGACTGACTGGTACGCATGTCGGGGGGGGGCAGAGTTATGATCAGTGTTCCCTCTAAGATGAGTTAGTGTGAGCTGGCTCACAGCTTTTTAGCCTCCAGCTCACACATTTTTGTCTTAGCTCGGGAAGGATGGGGCTCCAGAGCAAACTAATTTATGCAGTTAGCGAAATCGCTCGCTCACAACTTTAATGCCCGTAGCTCACAAAGTATAATTTTTGCTCACAAGACTCCACAGCTTAGAGGGAACATTGGTTATGTCTGCCCAGTACAGAAGTGGGAAGATAACGACTGCCTTGCTGTCATACATGTTTGATTACTGCAACCCACCCGAAGTGGGGCTGCACTTGAAGACAATTTGGCGAAGTACTAGAAACTGTCAGCAAATGTAGAATTTAATATGTTGTCGGAGGCTTTCACGGCCGGAGTTCGTTAGCTGCTGTAGATTTTCCGGGCTGCCCGGCCGTGGTCTTGGCATTGTAGGACCTGACGTTTCGCCAGCAGCTGTGACTGGCACCCTCAGAGGTATAACACAGAAAGAGGGAGTACTCTCTGTGTCAAGGTGAGAAGAAGAAAAATGGTAGGCAGGTAATTTATATCTACTCAGGAAGGTGGGGTAGGGCTGAGTCATTATCTTGTAGACCCACCTTCCTGAGTAGATATAAATTACCTGCCTACCATTTTTCTTCCCACCTTGACACAGGGAGTACTCCCTCTTTCTGTGTTATACCTCTGAGGATGCCAGTCACAGCTGCTGGTGAAACGTCGGGTCCTACAGTGCCAAGACCACGGCCGTACAGCCCGGAAAACCTGCAACAGCTAAAGGTAGAATTGTTAGGCACACAGAGGGAAAATCAGCATGGCTTCTGCAAAGGGGAGTCCTGCCTCACCAACCTTTTTGAGTTGTCTGAGAAAGTGAAAAAGCATTTGGCCAACAGTGACTCAGTAGACATTATATACCCTGGACTCTCAAAAAGATTTTCGACACGGTAACTCGCCAAAGACTCCTGAGTCAACTTAGCAGTCATGGGTGTCCCGCTGCGGGCTCCTCCGCAGCCTCACAGGCCGCTGCAGCGGGACTGGCGCGACCCACGCCGGGCTCTCCACGAGCCCCAAGCAACGAAAGCGATGGAAGAGGACTCACCGAGGACTCCGGAGACGTCAGGCTCCTCCCAGCGGCAGCGGAGAGCACAAGGGAGGGAAGACAGGGAAAAGACGTAGCCGGGGAACGGGTCCGTGGCGGACTCCCCCCCTCGGCAGCCGATACAGGGGAGGCGAGCCCGGCCAATGAGAGAGAGACACGTGGAGGGGTCCAGCCTTACCAATCAAGGGGCTGGAGACGCTGACGTAGCTGACAGCGGTTCTCTCGGGTCCACAGGAAGCGGACACTCCCCTATCCGCCCAAGCGCAGAACAGGCAACCCAGGGAGACGGAGGGAGGCGGGACATATTGGGAAACTAACCATCGAAATGAGGAACTTGGTGATGGGCACAATGAAGAACCAATAGGATTAGGTAACACAGAAAGGGGGGTGTGACTAACAGGGGGAAGGAGGGATATAAGGAGGGACGCTGAGCAGTACCGGGGAGGAATGTCGGAGTCAGCTGATGTGCCAGATGGCTGTTGTGTGAGACAGGATGCTGGACTAGATGGACCCACAGTGGTCTGATCCAGCAGGGCTCTTCTTATGAAGGCCTCGGCCTCTATGCCCTGTTGTTGGCCCTCGGGAGGAGCTGGAAACTGTGACTGGGTCCAAAGCTCCCTCTAAGCTGTGGAGTCCTGTGAGCAAAGATTCTACTTTGTGAGCCACTGGCATTAAAGTTGTGAGCGAGGTGAGATTCGGCTGCTGCATCAATTAGTTTGCTCTGGAGCCCTCCTTCCTGAGCTGAGACAAAAAAAAATGGTGAGCTGGAGGCTAAAAAATGGTGAGCCAGCTCACACTCACTCAGCTTAGAGGGAACCCTGGGTCATAATTTGGCAGCCAGGGTCCTTACTGGGACCAGCCACACGGACCTGATAAAGGTGCATTACTGCAGCCCAGGGGTCCCCAACCCTTTCTGACCCTGCGGGTACCTTTGGAATTCTGACACAGGGTGGTGGGCGCAACTACAAAATGGGTGTCACAGGAGGCAGAGCACTGCACGCGGAGGAAGAGGGGTAGTTTTTAAAAAGACACTGGGAAAGTGTCTGCTGGTACTGGGTGAGGTGCCAATGGCTTCTTCTCTCCCTGTGGCAAATGGCTGCAGGGCTTCAGGTGAAGTCTGGATGCACGGGGCAGGGTTCTCTTCCTCCCCTGCAACAGAGGAGGAACCCCCGAGACTGAGGGTCCCGGCAGCAGACCAGGAAAGGTCTTAGAGCACAATCCTCACAAAGGGTAGGATGGGGAGGGGAGGAGAGGGGAGTCGGGGAGGGGAGGACCTTTGCTCTAAGCGTTTGGGGACAGGGGAGCTGGAGTGTCGAGGGAGCTCTGCCCGCTCCGAGGAGTACCTTCAGGCGCACGCGAAGGCTCTTGTCCGAGAGCAGGTGGACACAGCGCTCCATCACTTCTTTGGCCACCTGGGCGTGGGCGGGCAACGGAGTCTCCACCTCCGGGCTGTGGTCGTTCGACTCAGGCGCCGAAGTAGGCGGAGGCTCTCCTGGGGAAAAGGGAAAGGGAGGAGAGACACGTTTGGATGTTCCGAGTCCAGTTTGGAAGCTTCAGGCTTCCGCCGAGATACCTGAAGGCCAATCTTAACCTTGCCACAAAGGCAGAGAAGGAGGTCTAGATGGGGTTTCTGCCTACACGGATGGGTCTTCCGTGCCCCTTTCATGCACAGTGAAGAGCACACTTTCAGTGCCCTTCGCGACAGGATTTTACCATGCCAGATGGCAAAAGCCACTTGCAAACCGTCACTAAAGTGCACTGAAAGCGCATTAATTGGTGTCTGTGAAAGCACCCCCGGGGTACAGAAAGAACAGCATCTTGCAAACTGGAAAGAAGAAGAAGAGAGAAGAGATTGGATTTATACCCTGTCCTTCACAACCCAAAGGTGTCTCAGAGCGGCTTACAAACTCCTCTCCCTTCCCCTCCCCACAACAGACACCCTGTGAGGGAGGTGGGGCTGAGAGAGCTCTTGACAGAACTGTCCTTGAGAGAACAGCTCCGACAGAACTACGGCTTGCCCAAGGTCATCCAGCAGCTGCAAGTGGAGGAGTGGGGAATCAAACCCGGTTCTCCCAGATTAGAGTCCGCGCACTTAACCACGACACCCAACTGGCTCTGTTAGACTTAAGGGCACGTAAGTGTTCTTAAGAGGGGGTGGCAATCCCCACCCATCGCCCCCCTCCCACTGAAGGACCCCCAGTAGCCTGTCCCTCCTACAGCACACCCTCAAGCAAGGGGGGGGGGGTTCAGAGGCCGCAGCAGGCAGGGGAAATGTATAGAAATTACCCCCCTCCCCAAGAAAACTTAAGTTTTCTCAGATTCAAGTCCAGCAGAGACCACAAGATTTGGGGTGGGGGGGAGGGATGAACGTTTGAGAGTTAAATCTCCCTTTGCCAGATACAAGTCTCAGTGGCACCATTGGCACCAGGCCGTCAAGCCCTTTCTAAAATTAAAAAAGAGGAGATTGGATTTATATCCCGCCCTTCCCTACCCAAAGGAGTCTCAGAGCGGCTCACAAACTCCTTTCCCTTCCCCTCCCCACAGCAGACAGACACCCTGTGAGGGAGGTGGGGCTGAGAGCTCTCTCTTGAGAGGACTGCTGTTGTGAGAACAGCTCCGAGAGAACTTGTGACTGACCCAAGGTCACTCCAGCAGCTGCATGCCGAGGAGGAGTGGGGAATCAAACCTGGTTCTCCCAGATTAGAGTCTGCGCTCCTAACCAGCACACCAAACTGGCTCACCCCCCACCCCCGCCACTGCAGCCCGACGAAGACTGAGCAGGAGGCACAGGACATGGAGGCAAGGAAGTCGATCAGCTCGAACCACCAAGAGTGTCTCGTTCCTGGAGGGAGAGCTCTAGTCTGGAGATTCCCCCACAATTTATTCTCCCTCTCGCCTCTGACTCCCTGCAGGGTGTCGGCTGGCCTGCCCACATTTCCCAGTCCAACAAGGCACGACGTCACCAGCCTTTCCTTGTGTGTTCTTTCAAAAATCTCCCATTCCCCACACAAATCCCATCACCCTCCAAGTCCCGGGCTGGATGCATTCCTCCGCCCCCAACCAGGAACTGACCTTCCTCTCCTTCCTCCTCATCCGGCAGGTCACCCTCTGCGATCCGCTTCTGCCGCATGTACTCCCGGAAGAAGGCCTCCATTTCCTCCGCGGTGGGGACAGCGGCGGGCCTCTTCTCCGGCGGGCCAGCTCCTCCCAGCAAAGGGCCCCCGTCCTGTTCCGGGTTCCCGTCCGTTTGGTGCCCAGACGCAAACCAGGAAGCTGCCAAAAGGAGAAGAAAATTTTTTATTCCCAGGGTTCAATCCTGCACGATCCACAGTCTGTTCTTAACCCGGATAGGATGGTAGCAAACTAATACAATTTGGGTCGCCTTTATGTTTTTTTAATTGGGAAAAGAACCACCAGTTACACCGAATGGTGTGTGCCAAGGGTTGAATACGGGCCGATACAAATTGACTGGTCTGTCTCTTCGACGTCAAAGATTAGGCGGCGGTGAGAAGAGGAGGAGGAGGAGGAGATTGGATGCATACCCTGCCCTTCACTCGGAGTCTCAGAGCGGCTGACAAACTCCTTTCCCTTCCCCTCCCCACAACACACACCCTGTGAGGTGGGTGGGGCTGAGAGAGCTCTTGACAGAAACTGCTCTTTTTCAAGGACAGCTCTTATCAGAGCTATGGCTTGCCCAAGGTAATCCAGCAGCTGCAAGTGGAGGAGTGGGGAATTAAACCCAGTTATCCCAGATTAGAGTCTGGGCACTACACCAAACTTACCCAAAACATTAAAAAAGTATAAGAACAGCCCTGCTGGAGCAGATGAGTGGGCCATTTAGTCCAGCATCCTGCCTCACATAGAGGCCACAAAGTTACTCCAGAAGGCCAAGAGCAGGGTATAGAAGAAGAGATTGGATTTATACCCCATGGCCCTTCATTACCCAAAGGTGTCTCAGAGCGGCTTACAAGCTCCTTTCCCTTCCCCTCCCCACAACACACACCCTGTGAGGTGGGTGGGGCTGAGAGAGCTCTTGACAGAAACTGCTCTTTTTCAAGGACAGCTCTTATCAGAACTATGGCTTGGCCAAGGTCATCCAGCAGGTGCAAGTGGAGGAGGAGTGGGGGAATCAAACCCGGTTCTCCCAGATTAGAGTCCGCGCACTTCACCACGACACCAAACTGGCTTTTTCTGTCCACTCTCTCTCCCCCTTGCATAGTGCAGCAGAGATGTTCGCAGGAAAACCGGCACAGATTACAGACCCAAGACCCTGGGTCAACGTCTCCACTCATCTACCAAACCCTTTTTAGACCGACATTGCAGAGTTGCTAGGAGACGGGCCTGTACCTAAGGCGGGGCTTCCTTAAAGGGCCCCCGCTTCTTCTCAAAGGCATTTAAAGTGATCCTTTTTGAGAAGAAGTGGGGGGGGGGAGGTGGAACACACCCCTCTCCCTCCCCTCCTGCAAGACTTAAAGGGCCCTTCAGCAGATCGGTGGGGAGCTCGTGGCCTGCTGATCAGCTGGAGAGTTCTTTAAATCTTGCAGGAGGGGAGGGAGAGGGGTGCGAGACACCCCCTTCATTATGGCAAACAATGGCAGCCCCGCCAGAAATGGCAGCCCCGCCAGAAATTTTTTTTACCCCACAAGCAGTGTTCCCTTTAAGCTGAGTTAGTGTGAGCTAGCTCACAGTTTTTCAGCCTCCAGCTCACACACTCTTGTCTTAGCTCAGGAAGGATGGCTCCGGAGCTAACTGATTTCTGCAGCAGCCAATTCACTCGCTCAGAAAGCCAGTTTGGTGTAGTGGTTCAGTGCGCAGATGCTAATCTGGGAGAACCGGGTTCGATTTCCCACTCCTCCATTCGCACCTGGCTGGATGACCTTGGGCAAGCCATAGTTCTGATAAGAGCCATCCATGAAAAAGAGCAGTTTCTGTCAGAGCTCTCTCGGCCCCACCTACCTCCCAGGGTGTCTGTTGTGGGGAGGGGAAGGGGAAGTTTATAAGCCGCTGAGACTCCGAGTGAAGGGTGGGGTATAAATCCAATCCAGTTTGGTGTTGTGGTTAAGAGCGCGGACTCTGAACTGGGAGAACCGGGTTAGATTCCCCACTCCTCATAAGAACATAAGAGACGCCAATGTTGGATCAGGCCAAAGGCCCATCCAGTCCAACACTCTGTGTCACACAGTGGCCAGAAATACCAGGTGCCCGCAGGAGGTCCACCAGTGGGGCCAGGACATGAAAAGCCCTCCTCCACTTGCACCTAGTGGATGAACTTGGGCAAGTCATAGTTCTGGCACAGCTATTCTTGAAAAAAGAGCCGTTTCTGTCAGAGCTCTCTCAGCCCCACCTACCTCGCAGGGTGTCTGTTGTGGGGAGGGGGAGGGAAAGGAGATTGCTAGCTGCTCTGAGGCTCTGAGTGAAGGGTGGGGTGTATATCCAATCTCTTCTCTTCTTCTTCTTCTTAATGCCAGGAGCTCACACAGTAGAATTCTTGCTCACAAGACTCCACAGCTGAGAGGGAGCATTGCCCAAAAGCCCAAAAATCCTGGCTATGGGCCTTCGGGGAGGGCGGGATGCAAATCTAAAGAATAAATAAAAAATAAATATGAGAGCAAAATGAAACCAATGCAAAGACCTTTGGACCGGGGTGGTGGTGGTGGATGGGGGATAATATACTGACGCAGAAGGTTCCCTGCTGGGCAACAGTGGCGAAGCTCCTGCTTTTAATTACCTAGCATCGTCATGAGGGTGTGCATAACCCCAAGGAACAGAGGCGTGCGTTCGCTATGGCCCCGGTCGAGCGCGGCCAGGACGTCTTGAATCACGTCCCCCACCAAAGGCAGCACGTCGGCATCGGCGTGTCGGAGCATGGCCCCCAGGACCTGGGCGGCGTGCGGTTCGTGAGCCAGGCGGCGCAGGTGCAAGGAAATCCCGTCCACCAGGTAGTCCGCGTTCTGGCAGATGAGGCCCGGGACGGAGTCGTACTCGCAGGCCTGGCAGATGTCCGCCATAGTCCCCAGGGCCACCTGCCTGATCAGCAGGTTGCCGTCTCCAGCCTTTTCCAGAACTGGGTACAGGACGGAGATCAGGAGCTCGCGGAAGTCTTTCTCCAGTGCCAACGCGGAGCAGCCGACCCCTTCCAGCTGGATACAGATCTGCCAGATGTTGCCACTCATGGAGTGGACCAGGGGTCTCGGATTCAAAGCCGGAGGAAGCGGGAAGCCCTCGGCGGACGGGACGGCGAGGAGGCCGAAATATTCCCCGGCCGGCTCCGCTTCGAGCTCTTCCCCTTCGAGACTGGTGACCAGATGCCAGTTGCCCGGGTCCAGGTACTCCTCCAGCACGGAAGCGACGACCCCTTTGAGTTCGTTTCTGCTCAGTCCCGTTTCCCGCTCGCGGAGGACGTCCACGTCCCGGCCGGCAGCTCCGGCGATCAGCTCGTTGACCACCATGGCGGCCTGCTTCCGGTAGGCGGCGGACTCCCTGTAGAGCTCCGTGAAGTGGTCCACGAGTAGATAGAGGTCCCCGTAGTGCCCGAGAATCCGGCCAACCTGCCGCAGCAGGGAGAAGACCCGGTCCTCCGTGAAGAAGCGGAAGCGCTTCCGAGGGCCGCTCCCCTTGGGCGGGGGCTCCGTCGGACTCCCGGACAGCTCCCGCGGGCCTTCCGGGCCCCACCGGCGCCGCTCCTCCACGATCTTGACGTCCTTCGCGTCCATCTCCAGAACCTGCACGAGCGCTTTGGAGAGGCGCTGGAGGTGGGACGCGGAGTGGAGGACGACGTTCACCCTGGGGCCCAAGAGTTTCAGGTAGCCCACCAGCAGGTTCAAGGTCGCCACCTTGCCCTGGTCGTCCTGGGAGCTCATGAGGCGAGGAAGGGCCGTGGTGAGCGCGTGCAGTTCCTCCGAGAGGATGTCCGCCAGACGCCGCTCCTCGGCCACCGCCCCTCGGGCCGCCAGACCCCTGAGCGCCTCGTTGCTCCGGCTCCGCACCTCGGCGCTCTCGTCGTTCACGAGGCCGACCAAGGCTTTCACCAGCTGCCCTACGGATCCCGCCAAGGACCGGCTGCACTCGCTCAACAGCCGCGAGGACATGTCCGCCAGCTCCTTCCTCGCCTTCCAGTGCGGGTGAGCAGACACCCCGCCCACCACCTTCCGGATGACGACGGAGAGCTTGGCGGCGGTGCTCGTCACCCAGTCTGCATTTCTGTGCACCAGGAGCTCCGCTATCCGGCCGTCCCGATCCAGGGCCGGCTTCTCTCTCTCGGGCGGGACCCGGGCCAGCTGCTCGTCCGCCATCACCACGCCCAGCGCCCGAGAGAAGGCCCGGGTGGCCGAGACGACGACCGTGTGCCCCTGCTTCACGTCCCCCGTGATAACCCGGGACAGGGCGACGGAGACGCCCGGGAGGAAGGAAGCGAAGAGGTCGCCGAGGCGTCTCCGCTCCTCGCCATCCAGGGGCCGGTGGCGCTTCGGGCAGTCGCACTGCAGCAGGAGAGCCTGCAAGCAGTGCAAGGCGGCGACCTGGACGGCCTTGGCTCTCTCCCGCTCGGCGACGGCCAGCAGCAAGGAGACCGCGAAGCCCAGGTGGGGAAGGGCGGAGGGCCGGTAAAGGGTCAGGAGGACATCCCAGTCGGCCGCGTGGAGCAACGCCTCCAGGGTCCAGATCACGTCCTGCTTCAGCTCTTCGGACAGCGGGGCCGGCTGGCCGGGGCTGGCCGGAGACCCCAGGCAGAGGCAGAGCTCGGAGAACAGCTCCTGCAGCAGATCCGCCTTCCGCACGCGTGTGGCAGCAAGGACGAAGGCCAGGCATCCCACCACCTTCCGGACGACGCCCTCGCGCTTGGGCCCCGGCGTCTTGAGGGTGAACCTCAGCGGGAAGAGGACGTACTCCTGCAGCTCCTGCAAGGCGAGGTCGCTCACGGACTGCAGCTGCTCACGGAGGCGCTCCACATTCTCCGCCGTCTGGGCTTTGGTCAGCTGCACGCATGCTGGGCGCAAGGCCCCGAAGGCCTCCTGCGGGGTGTCGAAGACCGCCATGGCCTGGCTTTGGTTGTGCCCTTCTCTCAAGCGGCTTCGGTCCTCATCCTGTGGACGGGTAGAAGAGAGTCCCATGAGCATGGCTCCGTTTCTTCCCTGACAGAGAACACCCGCTCCCTAACAGAGCCCCTCTGGGACAAAACCAGGCCCCCTGGCGTTTGGGAAACCACCGAGTGCATGGCTGGCTCCCAACAAACATTCCACAGCAGGAGGAGCAGCGAGGGGCTGTGGCTCAGTGGAAGAGCCTCTGCTCGGCATGCAGGAGGTCCCAGGTTCAGTCCCCGGCAGCATCTCCAGTTAAAAGGACCAGGCAGGAGGTGATGGGAAAGGACTCTGCCGGAGACCCTGGAGAGCCCCTGCCAGTCTGAGTAGGCAATACTGACCTTGATGGACCCAGGGTCTCATTCAGTATAAGGCAGCTTCATGAAGAAGAGGAGACTGGATTCATACCCTGCTCTTTACTCGGAATCTCAGGGTGGCTGACAATCTCCTTTCCCTCCCCCTCCCCGCAACAGACACCTTGTGAGGCAGGTGGGGCCGAGAGAGCTCTGAGAACTGCTCTTGAGAGAACAGCTGAGAGAACTTGTGACTGACCCAAGGTCACACCAGCAGCTGCATGTCGAGGAGGAGTGGGGACTCAAACTGAGAGCCACAAGCCTCTCATGACCTCTGACTCAGGGCAGGCTTCCAACCGCCTTGGGCAGCTTACCTTGGGCGGGAATGGCATGTGAGGGAGAGGGGCAGGACGCCAAGGATAGAACAAACGGCCCCGGGAGAGAACGCTTGCTTGTCTGTGGGCACAAGCGGCAGGAAGGAACTACTCAGTGACTTACGTGAAGTGCTTTTTGAACACCTCAGAGCCAGTTTGGTGTAGTGGTTAGGAGCACGGACACTAATCTGGGAGAACTGGGTTCGATCCCCCACTCCTCCACATGCAGCTGCTGGTATGACCTTGGGTCAGTCAAAAGTTCTTTTAGAGCTGTTCTCTCAAGGGCAGTCCTTGAAAGAGCTCTCTCAGCCCCACCTGCCTCACAGAGTGTCTGTTGTGGGGAGGGGAGGGGAAGGGAGAGGAGACTGTCAGCCACTCTGAGACTCCTTCAGTTAGTGAAGGTCCCAGGTTCAATCCCCAGCAGCATCTCCAACAGTGTTTCCTCTAAGCTGAGTGTGAGCTAGCTCAGTCTTTAGACTCTGGCTCACACATTTTTCTCTTAGCTCAGGAAGGATGGCTCCAGAAGAAGAAGAGATTGGATTTATACCCCGCCATTCACTACCCAAGGGAGTCTCGGAGCGGCTGACAAACTCCTTTCCCTTCCCCTCCCCACAACAGACACCCTGTGAGGTCTTGACAGAAACTGCTCTTTTTCAAGGACAGCTCTGACAGAACTACGGCTTGCCCAAGGTCATCCAGCAGGTGCAAGTGGAGGAGTAGGGAATCCAACCCGGTCCTCCCAGATTAGAGTCCGGGCACTTAAACCATGACACCAAACTGGCAACCTAATTTATGCAGTAGCCAAATCCCTCGCTCATGACTTTAATGCCAGTAGTAGCTCACAAAGTAGGATTCTTGTTCACAAGACTCCACAATTTAGAGAGAGCATCGACTGCAATTCCGGGAGATGGTTTGGCAATGCTGCCTCCAGGGTCCTGAGCACCTGAAACCTGTTTGGTGTCATGGTTTAAGTGCGCAGACTCTAATCTGGGAGAACCGGGTTTGATTCCCCACTCCTCCCCTTGCACCTGCTGGATGACCTTGGGCAAGCCACAGTTCTCTCAGAGCCGTCCTTGAAAAAGAGCCGTTTCTGTCAAGAGCTCTCTCAGCCCCACCTACCCCTCACCGGGTGTCTGTGGTGGGGAGGGGAAGGGAGAGGAGTTTGTAAGCCGCTCTGAGACTCCTTTGGGTAGTGAAGGGCGGGGTGTAATTCCAATCTTCTCTTCTTCTTTCACAAGAGACACGGCCAAGGGTCGAGCCCGGGAAGCTCGACACGCCAAGCAAAACAGTAAAGAGGAGGGCCCGAAAGAAGAACACGTGTTTAAGACCAGCAGAAACTTTCGCGGGTCAGCGCATCCAGACGTGCTCCGCTTTTTTGCACATTCCTGCGGCAAGCAAGAGGCTGACCCGGATCCCCTGTTCAAAAAAGACCCCCCCCCCAAGCCGGAGGAGGAGGAAAAGCAAGTGCGCACGCGCAGAGCCTCCCCGCGTATCGCGCGTGCGTGGCCGGCGGCTCCTGCCCGTTTGAGCCTCAGGAGCCGAGAGCGCCTGCGCGCCGTACTTGCCGCCTCTCGGCCGTCCAGCCACTCGGCGCGCGCGCGCGCTCTGCCGCTTGCGTTCCCTTCCCCTCCGGCGACCCGTAGCCCGGTGTCCTTTAACCCCTGGCGGCGCCGGCGCGACGAGCTGGGCGGCCATTTTGTGGCGGTTGGCGGCTGGCTGAGGGGACAGGGCCCCCGGTGAGGGCAGGGCCGGGCTCGCAGCGGGCGGGGCCGGGGCCCTGGGCGGCCTCCCTCCCTCCCTCCCTCCCCGCGACATGTCCTCCTTCTCGGAGTGGGCGCTGGAGCGGAAGCTGTCGGAGCTGAGCAACTCGCAGCAGAGCGTCCAGACGCTGAGCCTCTGGCTCATCCACCACCGCAAGCACGCCGGGCCCATCGTCACCGTCTGGCACCGCGAGCTCCGTAAGGGTGAGGAGGTGGCCGGGCGCGGCGGCAGGCCCACCGGGGGCTCCCCCCACGCGCCGCTGCTCAGCCCGGCCGCCGGGAAAAGCCAGCATGGCTGAGCGGCGGCGTAAAGGGGCCCTCGTCACGCCGCGCAGCCGCCAGTGGCCCCGGGAAGGGGCCTCGTTCCGCCCACCCAGTCGGGACAGTCGCTGCAGATGCAGATTTCTGGGAGGGGGGGTAGGGAGCCAATGGTCCCTCTAACCTGCGGGGTCTCGTGAGCAAAAATTCCACTGTGGGAACTCCTGGCATTAAAGTGGTGAGCGAGCGATTTGGCTGCTGCAGGAATTCGTTCGCTCTGGAGCCCTCCTTCCTGAGCTAAGACAAACGTGTGTGAGTCGGAGGCTAAAAAACTGTGAGCTACCTCACACTTAACTCAGCTTAGAGGGAACACTGCTCCTAAGTATATTGCTCCCACACAACTTTAATGCTAGTAGCTCCCAAGCAATGCTCCCTCTAAGCTGTGGAGTCTTGTGAGCAAAAGTTCTGCTTTGTGGGCTACTACCGGCATTAAAGTGAGCGAGCGATTTGGCTGCTGCATAGATCAGTTGGCTCTGGAGCCCTTCTTCCTGAGTTTAGACAAAAATGGGTAAGCAGGGGGGCTGAAAAACTGTGAGCGAGCTCAGACTCACTCAGAAGGAACACTAGTAGGGAGTATTTATTGTTCTAGTGTTTTAAATGTTGTTAGCTGCCTTGAGCCAGTCCTGTGGCTAGGTGGGATACAAATAAAAATAATTTTAAAAATAGTACAATTAAAAATAGCGCCTGGGCTGGCTGTTGGCACGGAGGGAGCTGGTCGGGTTGTACCGGAATCTGCGTATCTGATGTTTGCCCTTTTTGCATCACACAGTTAAGCTTGGCAGTCTTCAGGGGCAATCTTCAGATCTCCTGGGAATTTCAACTGATCTCCAGGCTGTGCAGATCCTAGTCCACCTGCAGGAAACGGCAGCTTCAGAGAAAGGCCTTTATACCCTTTGAGGCCCCTCTCTAGGCTCCACCCCCAAATCTCCAGGAATTTCTCAGCCTGGAGTTGGAACCCTGGAAGAGTTCCGCAGGGTTCAGATTCATAGTGGTCCTCCTGGCCCAGTTACCATTTCTTACTCTCGTTTCTTGGTTGTAGTATTCTAATCTGTTTTAATGAGGATCATGGTAGATGTAAAAACATTAATAAAGATCCAAGTTAAAAAAAAAATCTTCAAAGTTTTCATCAAGTATTTATTTAGGCTATTTGTTATCCAGCTTTCCATCTCAGTAAGGACTGAAAAGAGCTTGCAAAATATAGTCTACAACGAACAAGAAAAATACTACAAACAAAAGCACCAATGCAAGGTGGCCGCAACCAATGCTCCCTCTAAGCTGTGGAGTCTTGTGAGCAAAAATTCGACTTTGGGAGCTACTGGCATTAAAGTTCTGAGCAAGCGATTTGGCCACTGCATGAATTAGTTTGCTCTGGAGCCCTCCTTCCTGGGCTAAGACAAAAATGTGTGAGCTGGAGCCTAAAAAACTGTGAGCTAGCTAATTCAGCTTAGAGGGAACACTGGTCACATCCCCCCATTTTCGTAACACATTTTGGAAAGAATTGGTTGCTATGTAGTCTGTGAAATAACAGCAGTGGCCTTCCTGATGTCTTAAAGTGTTTATCTGGTTGGCAGGCACCAGTGAGAACACTCAAGTGGCTTGTTTTCCTGGACAGCACCTTCAAAAAGCCTTGCTGAAATTAGCAGAGCTGTCACCCTAATCTTCCCCATTTTGGGGGGGGGGGTGAGTGGGGAAATGTATGCGAGGGTGGGGGGCAGAGGCAGCATACAGAGTTTCAGTCGCCTTGGAGAAAGGCTAAAGTTTAAAGCAAATGCATCTGTAGCTCCTTTGGAGAAACCCGATGGCCTCAAAAGGGACAAAGGTCTTTTGTCACTGGAGCAAAGATGTTAAGCCTTTGTGGCTACTAGAAGTGGTGTTTGACTACCAGCCCAGTTGAAATCTGTAGGCAACAGTTGCACTTCTATCTGTGAAGGGAAAGCTTTCTCGTTTTGCTTTGGGGGCACCATTTTCCTGTGCCACCTGTCGTCTCTAATGCATAGCCAGAAGTTGAAGTTAGAATACTGTTTAGGCCAGGTATCTGTGTCAAGAGTGCTTGAGATGTTTTGGGAGGAGGGAGAAGACGAAACAAAGCTGAAAACACAATTCTGAGCAGTTGTGCAAAGGAGATGTTGATGGGAAAGAGACAATTTTAAGTAAGCATCGAAGGCTTGACTTGTCATGCTTGACTTTTCATGGGTTCTTGAGAAGGATATGAAGAAGTAATAGATACATGGCAGTAATAAATGCAGGTAGAGTCTCATAGCACACGTTTGCTTGATCTTGCACAGCAGATGAAAAGTCACTCTTGTCTTTTTCTGGATTAATTTTGTTCTGTGTTACCATCCCACTTCATAATCATTTGTATGGTAAGACTAGAAGTGCCCTGGCTGGGTCACCAAAAATAGGTTTAAAATTGGTAAATCTGTGCTGAACTCAGAGTAAAAGAAAGAAGCGTAATGTAAGAAGAGTACAACAGATAAGGATGTTGTACGGAAGACTAATGCACATCTTTCCCATTAGGGAAACAAAACCGAAATACCCACACCAGCATGTCCTAAAAGTAACTTTTCAGTTACTTTTCAGATTAGTTTTACAGTTATATCAAAATTACTGATTTAATTATACTATTAGAAACACATCATAGATAATTATGAAATTATTGCAAGGTGAATTATCTCCAGTTTAATAGTTAATCATCATATCTGGACAACTTTTCTGTTGTACTTTATTGGAAGGAGAAAAATAATCATTACCTTAATAAAAACAATTTAAATAGTTCCAGGTGGACACGAAAGCTCATACTTTGGATATGCTGCCATGGGGGTTGGGGAGGTCAGTTGTATTCTAATTGCCATTGCATTCCTTCTGTGCTTCATTGCTGCTGTAATGCTTATCTCTAAGTTCTGCAGGTTGTGGGATGTTGATGTCTAGTTTCAAGGGAGCTATGGGAGCGAGCTTGGTTCCCAGCTTCAGTGCTAATGGCCGGAGGGCTTTCTCCCCCTCGCGGAAGTGTGGCTAATTGGCCAGGGCAGTGGTGTGTGTGTGTGCATACAAATACCCTATATCCTATTATGGTCCATGGCAGCCGCCATTCTTAACAGTGCCTATGTTAATGCATCTATAGCTCTTCCATAAAGTTTTACCTTTCCTGATAAGCATCTACTACGTTGTTGGCTGTGGGTTCTGACAAAACCTTTGTTGGTCTTAAAGGTGCCACTGGACTTTAACAATTTAAATAGTTTTATTTAACTAAACAATAACATAGTGTATGTATTTTTGTATTTGCTTAAACATCCATGTTTGTTAACTGATGTGAGTAAACAAAATATCTTTTTTTAAAAAAAGTTTAGACATCAGCCCAATCCACACATGAAAAACTTTAAATACTGTCCTCTGTAGCTCACTCATCTTCATCTTCTTGTTTGTTCATAGTTTGGAAAAGAAAAACAAGCTTTCCTGCTTTATCGGGTCCCGAACAATTTTTCAATTTAGAATGAATGAGTCCAAAGGAAGAGAATATTCTTTCTACACCAGCAGAAAAAGCTACTGCTGTTAAAAGTGAAATCATTACTTCAACAGTCTCTAAATCCAGGAGCTTAAATGACTTCCACCAGTTCACTGGTGTGACTTTCTTTCATGCATCATCAGCAAACCTATATTTCTTGAAGGGTTCCTCCTTCGCTCTGGAGTTTATTATAATTGGCATTACAGATGGATGATTGCTCGGTACCCATGTCATAACTAACTCCTCTTCCTCAGCACTTAAGGTTTGAACCTGGTACTGAATATTGGTACTATTTGCGAGAAAATGAGTTGGAGACAGTGCTTGTCCCATTCATTTTTTAATGGTTGTGAATGGATTAATGGAATTCATTTACCAAAAAATTTAAACATTGCATGAATATACAGCTTCATGCTGCATAATTAAAAGATAATCCTCATTTCATGATTAATAACCTTTGGGCTATAACGTGTCTTAAGTAGAAAATTATCTTTAGATAGATTTTTCCTCAAAAAAGCATTTTATTAAAAGCATCCAATTTAAACTGTAAAAATCAATTTTTTAAAGTTTTCTTTAAAAAAAAAATCACTGATTTTTATCCACCCTGCTTGTAAGGCTAGCCACCAGGCTGAGAAGCACGTTACAAAATATATCTGATGTATAAACATACTAACATGCTGTCAGTCTGTAGGCTTCTGGTGTTTGCCCGTCAGAAGTTGCCGCCATGCTGTCAGGGGTGGAGACACCATTTTCTGTTCATTATTGCCTCTTGACTGACACCTTGTCAATGTAATTGCGCCGCTTGGTTCTGGAGCCCGTTGGTGGAAGGTCGGCTCCATGTAGCCAGCACTTCAGTGCTTGTTAGGGTATGGGTCGTGCAGGTGCCTGCACACAAGAAGACTATTGTAGGCCCCCTGAAACCAGTGTATTGTCAAGGGGAGGTATAGGCCCAAGGATGGTGTGAACATCAGAGGGAAATCTAAAAGAATTCTACTTCACCTTTTCAGCACTTCACTTATCTGCGTAGCGGTCTTCAGGAGACAAATTGTGCCAGAGCTGAGGTTCAGGGCAACAAAAAGCAGAAACTATAATACTTTACCAGAATCAGCAGATACTTTTAATGCCTTACCAGCATCAGTCCCCCTGGCAGTTCTAGGAGGAGGAGCGGAAAGGTGGTTCACAGAGGTGCCGCCGAAGATTGCTCCATTGCCTTCGTTTATTTGTCTTGCTTCTCCATTCGTTCCAAGGGCAGAGGCTGTGGAGCCGAGTCTCCTGATGATGGGCTGCCCTCATCTCCCTGAAATGCTGCCAGAAATCCAGCTTCACCGTGCAGGTGATGGATGGTGGCCTTTGAGTTCAAGCAGTGACTTCACTTGCCTTCGGAGAACAAAGAGGAAGACGTGAATTCAGAAGAGCTGCAAAGTTTTGGGCTAGAAATAACAACGGCTTGCCCGTGCAGCAGATCAGAGGCATTTGTTGCTTGAAAGCATTTCAGAGAACTGAGGGAGCCTGCCGTCCTGAAACGCACTCTGCCGTCACCCTCCTTGAACACCAGTTTGGAGAAGCAAAACAGGTATGCAAAGAGTCGGAGGGTATGTGTACCTTTTTGCCCTCCTGTTCAGGAACTCATCCCGTAGGCACTGCTAGGACTGGTCCTGGTCAGCTGTTGAAAAGTCTGTGTTGCTATTAAAGTTGGTTCTATTATCATTTGTGTGTATCTGTTGACTAAAGAGTGTTGTGTCAATATCTTTGGCTTCCATACAGTAGTTTTTGCTACTGTGTGCGCGCTCCACTCTAAAACCACGTCCTTCCCCCCCCCCCCCGAAAAACCTAATGAAACGAAGAAATTTACAGTACGCAGTGCAGGTTAATCTTGGAATTGAGAGGGGCTGGGATTTGGGGCGGAGGCCGTCAAGTCACAGATGACTTATGGTGATCCTATGAGGTTTTAAAGTAACCAGAAGTTCAGAGATGGTTTGCCGTTGCCGACCTCCACGTTCCAGCCCTGGTATTCCTTGGTGGTCTCCCATCACAAATGCTAACCGGGACTGACCCTGTTTGGCTTCTGAGTTCTGATGAGACCAGGCTGACCTGGGCTATCCAGGTCAGGGCTTAGTTTCATATTAATGTTATCTTACACTGAAGATATTCCTGCAGTCTGTGGGTACATAGGGGATCGTTGATCCTTAGTGGCGAGACCATATTTAAAGGCATTCTGTCCTTGGTGTCATTCAGGTTCCCAGTTTGTTTCTTGGAGCAAGGAGATTATCATGGGTTCCAGAAGTTGTTACATGTCACCAGGGGTCATTTCGTAGAAAAAGAGGTGCAGGAGCTCATTAGCATAACTTATTTGCATGTTCCACACCCCCTGACATCACAGGAAGTGTGTCAGAAGGCAACACCCAGCGCTCAGGCTCCACTGGACTGTTTTGGATTGCTAGCTATTGGGGGGGGATGGGCGTGCAGATCTGTCCTCGCAGAAGAGGGAGAGCTTGTACCTGAATAAAACCTGATCTTAAAGGTGCCACTGGACCGTTTTGAACCAGAGGGCCAGTGCAGGGGGCTCTGCAACTTACCTGGCTGCTTCTTGCTCTGACTGAGGGCTGCTTGGAGCAGGGGGTGGGGGTTGTTGCATGTGCCTGCCCCCTGGGCTCTTTACTGCCAGAGCTCCGCTCCTGTACGCTCCTGCAGGAAATGACCCCTGCATGTCACTGTGTTAAGTGCGCGGAGTCTAATCTGGGAGAACCGGGTTTGATTCCCCCACTCCTCCACTTGCACCTGGCTGGATGACCTTGGGCAAGCCGTAGCTCTGACAAGAGCTGTCCTTGAAAAAGAGCCGTTTCTGTCAGAGCTCTCTCAGCCCCACCTGCCTCACAGGGTGTCTGTTGTGGGGAGGAGAAGGGAAAGGAGATTGTAAGCTGCTCTGTGACTCCCTTGGGTTGTGAAGGGCGTGGGATAAATCCAATCTCTTCTCTTCTCTTCTTTGTTCACCCAAAACATCCTCAGGAAACTCAGTTCGTCCACTTCTAGGATCACTGCCAACAGACTTGGATTGTTCTCCATGGCACAGCATGTTCTGTTGTTCTGTATTCAATTTCAAGAATAGTTTATTTGTTCTTTGATCCCGTCCTACTGGGTCTAAATAGAATGTAGCTAAAAACATTTGAGTTAAATGTTAACAGCACACCAAGTGGGTTCCAGTGAAGTTGGAATAAGGAATTTTTATTTCTATGCTGAATTGGGTTTGCTTGTTGCTCGTCGGCAGGCTCCAGCTTTCTACTGCCTGGATGCCCCCAAAATTGCCGCCCTCCTCCTTTGCCGCCCCACGTTATGATGGCTTCTTGTCCACATTGTTCAGTGTCTCTGCAGTGAATCCGACATGAAAATATTCCAGTTGTTTATGTCAACTGGTTGATGCTGGATGATTACCCATTTAGTTGTTTCGAGCTTATTGATGGTTGATGCTGGATGATTACCCATTTAGTTGTTTCGAGCTTATTGATGGTTGATGCTGGATGATTACCCATTTAGTTGTTTTGAGCTTATTGAATTACCCTGAGCTGTTAACAAGAAACTGAACCTCCAGGACCAGGGAAAGTAGGTAGTGACATCCATTGGCCAAACTCGTGTATTCAAAGAACAGAGCCTGCCAAATCCTCTCAGGTGCTATGCAGAATAAAATGCATAGGGTGAAGACTGCATTTTATTCTGCATAGCACCTGAGAGGATTTGGCAGGCTCTGTTCTTTGAATACATGATTCATTGTGTGATGCCCGTGAAACTGGGGTTAAAGATGGGGCAACGCGTCCAATGGCTCAGGGCCAGAGTTAGTAGTACACTCAGTGTTACTGACGCTCTGAGTACGCAGAATGGGTGATCCTTCTACTATCCCTTTGCGGTACTTACAAGACTTTCTTCCCCAGGCATTTGTTCAGTACCAGAATATTGGTTTCTGTCTGGAGCGCCTTCTTTCCCTTTCCCTGAATCTGTGTGTTTTAGTCCGCTGTGGTCGGCAGGTCCATGCCCTTTCTGTGAATGAATGAGTGCAGGGCTGTAGGTGCTGATGAAGAAGAAGAGGAGATTGGATTGATACCCCGCCCTTCACTTGGAGTCTCAGAGCAGCTTACAAACTCCTTTCCCTTCCCCTCCCCACAACAGACACCCTGTGAGGTGGGTGGGGCTGAGAGAACTCTGACAGGAACTGTTCTTTTTCAAGAACAGCTGTGCCAGAGCTTGTGACTGACCCAAGGTCACATCAGCAGGTGCAAGTGGAGGAGCAAGCAATACGTTTCTTGCTCAAGCGTATGAGGAGAGGTGGTTATGACTTCCCCGCTTTCCCGACTAGAAAGGCTCCGGGGAGTTGCTGTTTACAATCCACAAGGATGACGCACACTCCCAAGACGGTCTGGTATGAAAAAATGTACAGATGTGTGCTAGATGCCCACAGAACAATACATTAACGAAAAAGACTAGATTAAAGCCATAACATGATTTAGTGTCTGGTAATAAAAAAAACAGTGGAGCTGCGGTGGCTCAAGGGGTTAAGACGCTGAACTGCAGGCTGTGGAAGGTCGGTAGTTCAGCAGTTTGAGACCTGAGTGTGCCGCATGACGGAGTGAGCTCCCGTCTCTAGTTCCAGCTCCTGCCAACCTAGCAGTTCGAAAGCAAGACATTGCAAGTAGATAAATAGGTACCACTACAGTGGGAAGGTAACAGCGTTCCGTGCGCCTTGGTGTTTAGTCATGCGGGTGGCCACATGACCACGGAAATGTCTTCGGACAGCGCTGGCTCTTCGGCTTTAAAACGGAGATGAACACTGCAACCCTAGAGTCGGATTCAACTGGCTTTCGAGCAAGGAAGCCTTTACCTTTACCTAACAAAAAACAACCACTTATTCCTTCATGGAAAAAATACAAATGTAGATAAAACTTCACACAGCTGTCTGCTCCAGACTCTCTCAATCTATATCCCTCTAACAGTCTTGTATCCTTATCCAAATTTCCAAAAGCAGTCTGCTCCAAATTCAATCAATCTGTGTATCTCTTTCAGTCAACACCTTTTACGGATATCTAAGTGTTTCAGACCTCTGGTCTTTCCTGAGGAAAAAATCCTATATTGACTATAAGATTCCTTTTGGGAATTTGGATAAGGATACAAGACTGTTAGAGGGATATAGATTGAGAGAGTCTGGAGCAGAGTGCTATGTGAAGTTTTATCGACATTTGTATTTTTTCTGTGAAGGAATAAGTGGTTGTTTTTTTATTACCAGACACTAAATGATGTTATGACTTTAGTTGCTGTTTACTCCATTTGGGAAACTTGCAGGTAGCTGTCAGTGCAGGGCCCTCTCCCTGTGCGTTGTGCTCCCAATCCAAATCAGGTTCACATTTGCCCAGGAGCTGAGTTTCCAGTGGGGAACCACAGCTACATCTCGTAATGTATTTATTGGTTCTTAGTTGCTTCTCTTCTCCCATCCCCCTATATTAAAGCTTTGGTGCTTCCTTCTTAAGAACATAAGAAGATCCCTGCTGGATCAGACCAGTGGTTCATTTAGTCCAGCATTCTGTCTCACACAGGGGCCAACCAGTTCCTCTGGAGGGCCAACAACAGGGCAGAGAGGCCGAGGCCTTCATAAGAACCTCAGAAGAGCCCTGCTGGTTCAGACCAGTGGAGCATCTAGTCCAGCATCCTGTCTCACACAGAGGCCAACCAGTTCCTCTAGAGGGCCAACAACAGGGCATAGAGGCTGAGGCCTTCATAAGAACATCAGAAGAGCCCTGCTGGTTCAGACCAGTGGAGCATCTCGTCCAGCATCCTGTCTCACACAGCGGACAACCAGTTCCTCTGGAGGTCCAACAACAGGCCATAAAGACTGAGACCTTCATAAGAATATAAGAAGAGCTGGATCAGACCAGTGGTTAGGGTTAGTCCAGCATTCCTATCTCACACAGTGACCAACCAGTTCCTCTGGAGGGCCAACAACAGGGCAGAGTGGCCGAGGCCTTCCCCTGATAAAAACATGAGAAGGGTCCTGCTGGATCAGACCAGTGAGGTTCCCTCTAGTCCAGCCTCCTGTCTCACACAGTGGCCAACCAGTTCCTCTGGAGGGCCAACAAACAAGGCAGAGAGGCTGAGGCCTTCATAAGAACCTTAGAAGAGCCCTGCTGGATCAGACCAGTGGAGCATCTAGTCCAGCCTCCTGTCTCACACAGCAGCCAACCAGTTCCTCTGGAGGGCTAACAACAGGGCACAGAGGCCGAGGCCTTCCCCTGATGTTGCTTCCTGACTCTCGGATTCAGAGGCTGAATGCCTCTCAATGTGGAGGTTCCCATCAGTCACCGTTGCTAGTAGCCACTGATAGACTTATCTTCCATGAAACTATCTAATCCCCTTCTTAAAACTGTCTATTCCTGTGGCTGTCACTTCATCCTCTGGCAGTGAACTCCACATTTTAATCGCCTGTTAAGTAAAGAAGTGTTTCCTTCTTATGGGAGTCTGGCAGAGGCCGGAGGTTTTCCAGGGATAGTGATATCCAAGTTGACTCATTTCAGGACTCCGCCACAAGGAAAGAAGCTTAACTGTGTTTTGGTCAGGTAGGTTGCTAGGAAACCAGAGCAGGGATCGTGGTTTGTGCGATGTGGTTTGGTGTGATTTCTGGACCAGTTCCCCGCAGTTAATCCCATTGCAGTGCTGATGGAATGCGAGCCAAGGCCCGCCATTCCAAACCAAGGCCTGACCTTTCAAACAAGCTGGTAGACCATCGTTTGGGGTGTTCTCTGAAGTATGAATGTTGCAGTTTGTGTTTGGGCAGGGCATATGTATGAAGGATACAGCTGCCATGAGCCCTTGTGGATAAGACAGATGAAAAAGCTAAATTGGTTTTCTGTTTAGATGTGTTCTCTCTCTCTCTCTCTCTCTCTCTCTCTCTCTCTCATCTGAACAATCAAGTTAAGAATTTGTTCTCGAAGGCTTTCACGGCCAGAGTACATTAGCTGCTGTAGAGCTTCTGGGTTGTATGGCCGTGGTCTTGGCATTGTAGGACCTGACGTTCTGCCAGTAGCTGTGACCAGTGTTCCTTCTAAGCTGGGTTTGTGTGAGCTAGCTCACAGTTTTTTAGCCTCCGGCTCACGCATTTTTGTCTTAGCCCAGGGAGGATGGCTCCAGAGCAAACCAATTTATGCAGCAGCCAAATCGCTCGTTCACAACTTTAATGCCAGTAGCTCACAAAGTAGAATTTTTGCCCACAAGAGTCCACAGCTTAGAGGGAGCATTGGCTGTGACTGGCATCCTCAGAGGTATAACACAGAAAGAGGTCTAACACAGAAAGATGGAGTGCTCTCTTGACACAGAGAGTCCTCCATCTTTCTGTGTTATACTTCTGAGGATGCCAGTCACAGCTGCTGGCGAAACGTCAGGTCCTACAATGACAAGACCACAGCCACACAGCCCGGAAAATCTACAGCAGCTAGCGAGTTAAGAATTGTTTGCCTGGAAAATGACACAGAACAAAAACTAATTTTAGGAATTTTCAGTAACAATGATAGAACTTGCTTGTCAGGACGCATAATGCATCTAAACTGAGTCCATCAGGTTAGACCCCTTGGATCAGTCCTGTCAGTGCCTGGTGCAAGGAGACGACTCCTGTTTCTTGCATAGTAAATAACAGAATTCTGTTAGGGGGATGAAGGCAGGCCAATAAATGGGCTGACCTCCAAAGTGCCCCTAGACCTTTGTGCTATACAAAACTAACGTAGCCATTGCGGGCGTCCACAATTCATCGGCAATGAGGAATGCATCCGATTGAATTGTTGGCTTAAGAGAAGGAGCACAAAAAGGGAAACTGGGCTCTTCCTGTGCAGTGGTCACTGTGGATCCGGATCTTGTGAAGATAAATGAAAACGATGTGAATTCGGGTTGAATGCTGAACATGCCGTGCAAATATATTTCCCCCCCTTTCTTTACTAGCAAAATCAAGTAGGAAACTTACTTTCCTATACCTGGCGAATGATGTCATCCAGAACAGTAAACGGAAAGGACCGGAGTTCACAAGGGAATTTGAAACTGTTCTCGTGGATGCTTTTTCACACGTTGCCAGGTAGGTATACCTTCAGCTTCTCTTTATCCAGGGGGCCGGGGGTGTGGGGTGGCTGTAAGCTTCCTTTCCTTGATGTGCTGGCTGCCAGAAATAAGACTTGAAGAAGTGCTTTTTCATATAGGGATTTCCGTTCTTGGCGGGTTCAGGGGGAAACTTGGCTGCCTGTTGGTGCAGAAATCTGTTGCATCGGAACAGCCGGCGCTGGATCAAACCTGTCGTTTTTTGGCTTTCAGTGGTGGCCGCTCAGGAGCCCCTGGGGAGCTCACGGGAGTGCGAGACAGGCGGAAGCAGTCCCCTGTTGGCTGCCTCCAATGTCAAGCGTGCTGCACTGAACGGGTTTGAAATCAGCAGTTTTTTACCCAAGTCACGTGAAAGGCCAGCGTGAGAGTCTGTCCCAGCTCAGGCCTTTGTCTTGGGTCTCCATTGATACTGTTGTAGAAAAGTAAAGCCAGTTTGGTGTAGTGGTTAAGTGTGCGGACTCTAATCTGGGAGAACCGGGTTTGATTCCCCACTCCTCTTCCACTTGCACCTGGCTGGATGACCTTGGGCAAGCCGTACTTCTGATAAGAGCTGTTCTTGAAAAAGAGCCGTTTCTGTAAGTTAGCTCAGAGTGACCAGGTCAAGGTTCTGATTTTTTCCCTCCAATATGACACAGTGCTGTTGGGTTGGGGTTTGTTTTTGTAACTGTTAATTCATTACAAGTCCCAGACCTGAATCTGTGTAATTGAACTCTCTTTAATGAACTCTGGCAATGGCAAATGCAGTCTCTTCCAGGCCCTAGGAATTTGTAACGGTGATACGATTCTGGAAGTGGCTAGTGTTGGCACAGATCCACTGTCTCTCTTTGAGCATCCCCATAAAGCTACTCCAGAATGCTCCTAGGTCCTGCACTGCGCTCTACACCCCCAGAGGTCCAGCAGGGCCTGGAGACCTTGCTTTGGCGTAGTTTAGTTAAGTGTACCCAGTTTGGTGTTGCGGTTCAGTGCGCGGACTCTAATCTGGGAGGAGGAACCGGGTTTGATTCCCCACTCCTCCACTTGCAGCTGCTGGATGACCTTGGGCAAGCCGTAGCACTGAGAAGAGCTGTTCTTGAAAAAAGAGCAGTTTCTGTCAGAGCTCTCTCAGCCCCACCCACCTCACAGGGTGTCTGTTGTGCGGAGGGGAAGGGAAAGGAGTTTGTAAGCCGCTCTGAGACACCTTTGGGTAGTGAAGGGCGGGGTATGAATCCAATTTCTTCTTCTCTTCTTCTTCTTCTAAAGGTCACGGGAGTTGTGCGGTACAGAAACAGTCAAGAGGTCGACATTATTCTTGTGTGTATGTGTTTGTCCCCCACCCCCCCGGCATTGCAAAGAGCCAGTTGTGTGGGGAATAAATTGCTAGTTGCGCTTGAAAAGAGTTGAGACCTTAATGCTGTTAACCTGATATTTTTATGAACTGCCTCTTTTCCTCCAAAGCCTGCCATCCAGTATGTAAATGGGGGGGGGGGGATGCAGAGGGGTAGAAGAAGAAGAGGAGATTGGATTTATACCCCACCCTTCACTACCCAAGGAAGTCTCTGAGCGGCTTACAAACTCCTTTCCCTCCCCCTCCCCACAACAGACACCCTGTGGGGTAGGCGGGGCTGAGAGCTCTTTGAAGAACTGCCCTTGAGAGAACAGCTCTGAAAAAAACTTGTGACTGACCCAAGGTCACACCAGCAGCTGCATGTGGAGGAGTGGGGAATCAAACCCGGTTCTCCCAGATCAGAGTCCGCGCTCTTAACCATGACACCAAACTGGCTCTCATGGGGAGAGGCGGTCCCTTAGATATGTCGGTCCCAGGCTGCTTCAGGCTTTAAAGGTTAAAACCATCCCCTTGAAGCCTTAGAAGTCCACACTCCAAAGCAGCCACCTTCTCCAGGGAAACGCATCTCTGTTGCCTGAGTTCAGTTGCAATAAAAGGAGATCTCCAGGCCCTGCATGGAGTTTGGCAACCTGGGACATGCACTGGCGTTGATCATTGAAAGCGTTGGCTGTAGGACTCTGGAGCAGCCACCAGCTGTAACCTTTGCCTCTGTTGAACTATCGTTAGCTTGCTCAGCTCCTGCTGTTTCTTCCGAGACTTACCTGGGCCCTCCGTTTGATCTTTCCGCACCATATAAACGTTCATTTCCGAGTTCAGCAGCCCTAACTTTCCTTAGTTCTGCTATTTTGAAGGGCTGTGATTGTTCCATTCAGATGACCAAATCATTGTATTCCCTGCAGAAATCTCAAGTTGTTTCCCTCAGTCTCTCAGCCAGCAGGCCCATTCGATTGTTAGTTATTCCACGGGCCGTCACTCTGTCTGAACACCGCTTTAAGTGAGGTCAGCGTCACGCCTGCTATAGATTTATCAGAGTCCCCCCTCAGCAGACTGCCTTCCTGCTGGGTTCACTCCATCTGTCTCTGGGTGACTCTTCTCTCACGGGAAGACAGGCTACAAATGAGCAGCTACGTGTTGTTTCCCGGCATGGGATGCATCATCAGCTGGTCAAAGGCTGCAGTGCCGTTTAGAGAAGACCTTAGACTAACACACCAAGTATATCTCCAGTGCACAGAGGGAGAAGAGCAAGCTGGTGCTTTCTGGATAACTGTTTAACTGTGAACATTGCAGATGACTAGTTCAGGGGTCCGTCCCCCGGTGGGTGGAAATCCAACAACAACATCCGTGACAAAAATAACGAAGAGTCAATAAAGATAAGTTGCAAAATCATTTACTGTAGTAATTCTGCAGAAAATTTTCTTCTGTTATCACTCACACGCTAACGTATGCTGCACAATGTTAATTTGTTTCACAATATTTGCTTTATCTGAGCGTGTAGAAGAAGAAGAAGAGATTGGCTTTATAACCCGCCCTTCACTTGTAGTCTCAGAGCGGCTTACAAACTCCCTTCCCTTCCCCTCCCCACAACAGACACCCTGTGAGGTGGGCTGAGAGAACTCTGACACAAACTGCTCTTTTTCAAGGACAGCTGTGCCAGAGCTTGTGACTGACCCAAGGTCACATCAGCAGGTGCAAGTGGAGGAGTGGGGAATCAAACCCGGTTCTCCTAGATTAGAGTCCGCACACTTAACCACTACACCAATCCCAATTCTTATCAATTACTACTTGTTGACTCCTGAAGGAAACATTCCATGTTGACTCTCTAATAACAGAACCCAGGGTCTTCACAATGTGTTAGCTGGATTCTAGAAGCCAAACACAAAGTCTCCACTGCTAAATTGCTACCAGCCACTGCAGTTGTTGACATGGCGCAGCATTCGTTAGCGTGTGAGCGATAATAGAAGAGAATTTCCGGCAGAATTACTACAGTAAGCGATTTTGCAACATCTCTTTATTGACACTTTGTTATTTTTGTCACGGGCGTTGTTGTTGGATTTGCACTTCCTCCCGTGATCTCTCGTCTTTGGCGTCCCACCTGGCACCTTTCCTGGTGCCTGCCAAGTGTTTTGAGAAAGTGGGCGGGGCCAGGTGGAACCCCCCCCCCCCCCCCCCACTTCTGATTGCCTCTGCGGATTTTTTTTAAAAAATGTTCCTTTGGCCTCGGCTGCCGCCTCCAAGAAGGATCTTCACTGTGTGATTGAAGATAAGCCGTGTCAGCCATTCTATGGCTGCACCCGCCACACCGTGGCAGGATTCCAGAAGAGCTCACCGGCTCCAAAAAGGTTGGGGAGGGGACCCCCTGACTAGACAGCCCCATTGCTTTGAAGCAGCATGTTTGAAATCCAGGCGCCTCTTGATGCTGGTGTAGAGGTGGGCATCTTTCCTGGCAAGCCCCACTTGTTTGCCAATTTGGTGTTGTGGTTAGGCGCGCAGACTCCAATCTGGGAGAACCAGGTTTGATTCCCCCCTCCTCCTTCACACGCAGCTGCTGGTGTGACCTTGGGTCATTCATAAGTTATTTCAGAGCTGTTCTCTCAAGGGCGATTCTGGAGAGCTCTCTCAGCCCCACCTAGCTCACAGGGTGTCTGTTGTGGGGAGGGGAAGGGAAAGGAGATTGTAAGCCAGTCTGAGATTCCTTCAGGTAGTGAAGGATGGGGTTATAAATCCAACCTCTTCTTCTTGTTCATCTTGGGCTTTTGAAACTGCTGTGCCTCCTTGTCTTTCCTTATTCTGTGGAGGAGAGCCAAGTGCGGAAGCATTTCTGTTCACAGACTCTTTGCCTGTGTGTGCATTCAACACTTGCATTGGCATGTTTCAATTTACTTCTCTTTAAATCTCTCACCCTCCAGAGAGGCAGACGAGGGCTGCAAAAAGCCCTTGGAGCGACTGCTGAACATCTGGCAAGAAAGGAGCGTGTATGGCAGCGAATTCATACAGCAGCTGAAACTGTCCATGGAGGACTCCAATAGCCCCCAACCAAAAGGTAAGCAGGCCCTGCTTTTAAAAATTACATGTTCCATTTCCTCAAATGATTGGTTGCTGTGTAACAATGGGTACTGAATGGCACTGCTGCTAACTAGTGTTCAAGGACTCCCGCACCAGCATAATTGTGGTATCTGCTCAGGTGTGGAGCCAGCTTGCTGCAACAGTGGGAGGGCTTCTGGCCTCGCTGGTGGACCTCCTGATGGCACCTGGGTTTTGGCCACTGTGTGACACAGAGTGTTGGTCCAGCTGGGCATTGGCCTGATCCAACATGGCTTCTCTTATGTCTGAAGCGGTGATGCTCTGTCTTCTTGGTGCTGGGGGGGGGGAGCAACAGTGGGAGGGCTTCTGGAGTTCTGGCCCTGCTGGTGGACCTCCTGAGGGCACCTGGTCTTTTTGGCCACTGTGTGACACAGAGTGTTGGACTGGATGGGCCATTGGCCTGATCCAACATTGGCTTCTCTTATGTTCTTATGCTGTCGTGGTTGGACTCAGGCTGGGATTGGGAGACCGTAGTACAAATCCACACTTTGTATCTATTTACCAGGGACCTGTCCCTTCCTGTTCCACCTTCCAGCCCTGTAGCTCTCTGTGTTCACACTGTTATTTTACATGCTCCACAGACTAACCCCAAAATCAGCATTTGGCCATATTTGCGCCCTGTGCTGATAAGCATTCTCAGTAGGTTTTGTTTGAGATAGGGTCACCGTGTTAGTCTGTCTGTAGCCGTCGAAAAGAGCAAGAGTCCAGTGGCACCTCAAAGACTAACAAAATTTGTGGCAGGGGAGGAGCTTTCGCGAGTCACGGCTCACTTCTTCAGAGCTTTGACGTACGTTGGTCAATTGACGGCAGTTTAATATTTTTGGCACGTGGCCTCTTTTCTGAGCCCTTCGTCTTTCGTAGGGAAGCCCCACTTAGCTGCCATCTTGAGACCAGGACAGGAGGACGTGGTATTAAAGCGAGATTTCAAATCCGTCCTCCTGTCCTCTGTGGCACGGACCAAAGTGTCGACAGCTGGTGGCGGCATCGTTCCCAGCAAGCAGAGCCCGAGAACGGCTTCCGCCCTCCAGGGCTTTATCCTCTGGCGGGAGCTTTAATTCTGGGATTTTCCCTGTGGATGGTCCTGGGAAGTGGTCTTTGGGAGAGAGCAAACACAGCGCAGCCGGTTGGCTTCCCTCGGGCTCTGAGTCGGAGGGCCTGTCGATGGCAGGAGGCTTCGTTTTGTGCTCTGGAAGCCAGCCAGGAACACCTGACCCCGCTGTACAGCTCGTGGCGGCGGCTGCCTTGCGACCAGCTTGCGCGTCGTCTTCCCGTGAAGCTGCCAGATGCCGCCTCCCTTCCGGACCAGATTTCTGAGGACGTGTCAGACACCCCTTGCCTTCCAGCTCTCAGCCATCTGCATGCCAGCGCCCACCTCCTGAGTAGCCCTGTGTTTAGGAAGGAAGGGTCTTTCATCCCGGGCAAGCCGAAAAGAAAGGCCAAGTGGCAGGGGGAAGACATACTCGCCCAGACGGCCTGTAGTTGCAAGCGGTGGGACCCTTCTTAGAAGACCGCTGTCTGGCCTGATCTTAAAGCCACCGGTGCCACACAGGGAGGCTTCAGCTGACTTTGTGCAGGTTTTTGAGCCTGCCCTTTTTAGGGTAGCTAATTGAATGTGTGGGGAAAGTACAGCAGGTTCAAGCACAGTCGAACAGACGAAGCTACCATCGGTCCATCGAAGTCAGTGTTGCCTATTCAGACTCTCCGGCAATGTTCCCTCTAAGCTGTGGAGTCCTGTGAGCAGAAATTCTACTTTGTGAGCTACTGGCATTAAAGTTGTGAGCCAGCGATTTGGCTGCTGCATAAAATTAGTTTGCTCTGGAGCCATCTTTCCTAAGCTAAGACAAAAATGTGTGAGCTGGAGGCTAAGAAACGGTGAGCTAGCTCACACTAACTCAGCTTCGAGGGAACACTGCTCTCCGGGGTCTTCCGCTGAATCAGACCCTCGGTCCATCAAAATCAGCACTGTCCACTCAGACTGTCAGTGGCACTCCAGGGTCTCAGGCAGAGGTCTTTCCAATCCCCCGCTGCCTGGTCTTTTGGCTGGAGCTACCAGGGATTGAACCTGGGGCCTTCTGCATGCCAAGCAGAGGCTCTGCCGCTGAGCTACCCGGGCAGGAGTCTTTCACATCACCTGTTACCAGATCCTTTTTAACTGGAGATGCTGCCAGGGATTGTACCTGGGACTTTCTGCATGCCGAGCAGGTGCTCTGCCACTGAGCCATGGCCCCTCCCCATAACCAATGCTCCCTCTAAGCTGTGGAGTCTTGTGAGCAAAAATTCAACTTTGTGAGCCACTGGTATTAAAACTGTGAGCGAGCGATTTGGCTTCTGCATAAATGAGTGTGCTCTGGAGCCATTCCTTCCTGAGCTGAGACAAAAATGGGTGAGCCAGAGGCTAAAAAAATGTGAGCTAGCTCACACTAACTCAGCTTACAGGGAACACTGCCATAACTGGTGCACACCTCCTTCAGTCACTTTTTGGTTAGGTCTTCAGCCTGGCACCAGGGTTGTGGTGGCACTGATGCCCCTGGAGCTTGTTGAGCGGATACCTCCCAGCTGACTTTTGTCAGGCCTGCATTTATTGCAAAAGCTTCAATCCAGGGGTCATTTCATAGAAAAAGAGGTGCAGGAGCTCATTTGCATAACTCATTTGCATAGGCCACACCCCCTGACCAAGGGCAGGCATATTTAGAATGCCTTTCTCTCCCTTCCCCATCTGGGCTGGCTGGAGAAGGAGAGGGGAGGGCAGGGAGGCAGACAAGACTGGGTTCCCTGCCCGATGTGGCTGCGGGGCACCTAGAGAAGATTGGGCAGGGAACCCAGGCATGTGTAGAATGCGCAGGCAGGCCAGGAATGGTGAGGTGGGGCCTTCTTTCTGCCTGAGCGCCGCTCTGCCGCGCTCCGGCAGGAAATGACCCCTGCTTGATTCCCTTACAGAAAGGAGTAACTTTGCCACAGTGGCCCACGCTCCTGTGTCTTGTGGGAGTGGCTGCTGCAGTACACTGTACGTGAGGCTAGTGCAAAAAGGCTCACTTCCTGGTGAGTGTCGGAAGATGGGAACTCGCTGTGGCAGCTGTTGCAGTTTGACAAATTGCCGGTTTGCTTCTGAGCTGAGATGCCTGCCCTAACCCTGAAACCTGGGCCCTGCACGGAGCCTCCTGGTGGAAGATCAGGCTCTCCTCCAAGTGCTGGCTTGAAGAGAAGGACCTTCACTGCACTGGTCCCCAGACCCTGAAATCCCCTTCTAGAGGACCTGTAGAACTGTCCCCCTCTTATCTTATCCATGCAGCTGATGGTGTGTCCTCAGGTCAGTCACAATTTCTCTCAGAGCTGTTCTCTCAGGAGCAGTTATCTCAAGAGCTCTCTCAGCCCCGCCTACCTCACAGGGTGTCTGTTGTGGGGAGGGGAAGGGAAAGGAGTTTGTAAGCCGCCCTGAGACTCCTTTGGGTAGTGAAGGGCGGGGTATTAATCCAATCTCCTCCTCCTTCTCTTCATCTGTGCCTAGGAAGGATACGAGGCTGACTTGTTCGGGAAAACATTTGTCTATAGAACTTGCCTGGGTAGATTCCCTGTAGATTTTTGCTGTTTGCTGTGGTTGTTGGCTTGTATTCATTGCAGGGGTGGGACTCTGTGAGCTGCCCTGAGCATTATAGAGGTGGCATTATATGCCTTAAATAAATGCAAACCAGTCGCTTGAACACCTTTTCTTGGGCAGCGCCACTTCTGCAGTGACACGACTGCCTGAAATAAGCTCATCGCTCGGAGAGGCCTGAATCTCCTTTTATGATACAGGGCGGTGAAGATCTTTCGAGTCTGTTCACTGGCCTTTTGTGAGCTCAGCAGGGGCTGGTGCTGGTAGCCTCTAACAGACTTGGAAAATGCTGAATGCTTTTGGCCTCTGATCCCCTCACCTGTCCTCAGTTTCTAGCTAGACGTGGAGGCAGCTGGTGGTGTGACCTAGATTTTTTTTCCGGGACAAGCAAGCCTTTCAGAAGTGCTCCACCACTGAGTGGTCAGGTTGCCAATTCTGGGCTGCACCAGGAGGCAGACCAAAGTTTTATTATGGGCCACGAGAACTAACCCAAACAGGACACAGTATTTTGTTCCAAGACACTGAAAGGCTGGACAACACATCCAATTACCATGTCAGTTTACACAGGGAAGCTATTGAAATTCATAAATATAAAGCACAATTTCAACAGGAAAGAAGAAACTTTAAAAATAAATAGGGCATGATTTAGGATGCATTAACAGAAGCCTTGTGTCCAGATCACGGGAGGTGGTCGTTCCGCTCTATTCTGCTCTGGTCAGGCCTCGCCTGGAGTCCTGTGTCCAGTTTTGAGCACCGCATTTGAGGAAGGATGTTGACAAACTCGAGCGTGTTCAGAAGAGGGCAACCAGGATGGTGAGAGGGTTGGAATCCAAGTCTTATGAGGAAAGGCTGAAAGAGTTGGGTATGTTTAGCCTGGGAAAGAGAAGGCTTAGAGGGGTCATGATTGCAGTCTTCAAATATTTGAAGGGCTGTCATGTAGAAGATGGAGCGGATCTCTTCTCTCTTGCTCCGGATTGCAAGACTAAATCTAATAGATGGAAATTACAAGGGAGTCGATACCGGCTACATATCAGGAGAAACTTCCTAACTGAAAGAGTGATTGAGCAGTGGAACAGACTGCCTCAGGAGGTGGTGGATGCTCCTTCGCTGGGTGTTTTCAAGCGGAGGCTGGACAACCATCTTTCAGCTATGCTCCTGCAGAGTACAGGGGGTTGGACTAGATGATCTGCAAGGTCCCTTCCAACTCTAACATTCTATGATTTCCTGTCCTGAAAAACACAAAAGGCTCTACATCTGACAATAGCACTACAGATAAGATTAGAATTTCAGCAGCCAATCCTCATGCAAAAGAACCTCCTCATGAAACAATCCATTTGCAAAAGAACCTCCTCAGGAAAACTCCATTAGCATGTTTCACCGCCTGGGGAACTCCTACATGATAATGACTCAGCCCTACCCCACCTTCCTGAGCAGATATACATTACCTGCCTACCATTTTCCTTCTCATCTTGACACAGAGGGTACTTCATCTTTCTGTGTTATACCTCTAAGGATGCCAGTCACAGCTGCAGGCAAAACGTCAGGTCCTACAATGCCAAGACCACGGCCAGACAATTCGGAGAATCTACAACAGCTAATGAAAGACTTCAACAACATATTTATTGTTTATTCATTCGATTTATATCCCGCCCTCCTTGCGTAGCAGGCTCAGGGCGGCTTACAGTCGGTTAAAATACATTAAAACACAGATGCATTGAAACAATGCAATGACGTAGTATGCAACAGGTGGCAGTCATAAATACGTATAAATACATATAAAAAGATAAAATGCTGACAGCAGTGGCATCCCCTAGAGCCGAATTACGCTGGCTGTTATTGTTCAGGTTAACAAAGAGGGCCTTAACAGTTCAGACGTTAACTGCTCAGATGTTATCAGTATGTAGTCAGTGGTCAGTGGCGGCTCCTAATCGAAGGCCTGGTGGAAGAGCTCCGTTTTACAGGCCCTGTGGAACTGTAGGTCCCGCAGGGGCCTGATGTCTTCCGGGAGGAGTCAGACGGTTTTGAGACCTTGACCTCAGTGCTCTCTGGGGAACATTTGGGGAAAGGCGGTCCCTCTGTTTTGCCATCGAAGCACCCAATTTCCAGCTGCTGCCTAGCAATTCAGCAGCCTACAGCCATAGACTGGTGGTTTGGCTTTGTTTCTGGCATGGTTTGCAATGATTGTAGTGCGATGCTTGCCAGTATCCAAACTGTGGGGATGCGTAAGTTGATCTGATATGACCTGCTGCTTTCAGAGATGTGTCCTTCCAGTCCTAGGAGAGCCTTGGGTTGCAAGTGGTGGTTGGAAGAGACTTCAAATTTCATGCTGCTGA
>NW_015160875.1:525425-532537 GCF_001447785.1 Gekko japonicus
TGCTGAACCATCAGCAAAGCGTCAGTTGGCATTAAAAAGGTGCTGCTGCCTGAAGGTCGGGAGACTCAGCAGGGACGTGCTCCGTCTTCGGTGTGGAGTCCTTTGTTTTGTGTCTTTCTAGCAAGGATTGGATTGGGAAATGCTCGAGCATGTTTGGTATCCTTCCAGACCAGGGGTGGCCAAACTCACTCCGTGTAAGAGCCACATAGAATAAACATCAGACGTTTGAGAGCCGCAAGACAGGAACAGATATTACATGTTTTTATTTTTAAAAAATATGCAAACCTGATTTTGATTAACACTAAACGAGACTGCCAAAAATAGAAACAGAAGGGGTAAAAACAGATATAGATAATGCTATTTGTTTGCTAATGATATGGATATGTAAAAGAGAGAGAGAATGAAAGAGGTGGAAAGAAAGAGAGAGAGAGAGGGAGAGGGAGAGAGAGAGAGAGCAAATGTATGGGAGGGAAGGAACTGTTGGCTATTAGCCACAAGGCCAGATAATGAAACTGAAGCGCAAATACTTTGGCCACCCAATGAGAAGGGAGCACTCACTGGAGAAGACCCTGATGCTGGGAAAGATTGAAGGTCAAAGAAGATGGGGACGGCAAAGGATGAGATGGCTAGACAGTGTCATAGATGCAACGAACATGAAGGTGAGCAAACTTCAGAGGACGGCGGAAGACCGGAAGGCCTGGCGTGATCTGGTCCATGGGGTCGCGAATAGTCGGACTCGACTGTGCGACTGAACAACAACAACAAATAGATAGGGACTCTGGGGCAAGGGATGCTCTGTATTTTTGGTGCTGGGGGGGGTCAATAGTGGGAGGGCCCCTAATGTCCTGGCCCTACTGCTGGACCTCCTAATGGCCCCTGGTCTTTCTGGCCATTGTGTGACACAGAGTGTTGGACTGGAGGGGCCATTGCCCTGATCCAACATTGGCTTCTCTTATGTTCTTAATATGGAGCAGAGGTCCATCAGTGGCTCTTAGCCACAAGGTATAGAGAGGAGCTCTCGGTCTGGGGCAAGGGATGCTCTGTCTTCTTGGTGCTTGGGGAGGGGGGCAGGAGTGGGAGGGCTTCTGGAGTTCTGGCCCCACTGGTGGACCTCCTGATGGCACCTGGTGTTTTTGGCCACTGTGTGACACAGAGTGTTGGACTGGATGGGCCATTGGCCTGATCCAACACTGGCTTCTCTTATGTTATTAATATGGAGCAGAGGTCCATCAGTGGCTCTTAGCCACAAGGTATAGAGAGGAGCTCTCGGTCTGGGGCAAGGGATGCTCTGTCTTCTGGGTGCTTGGGGGAAAGGCAACAGTGGGAGGGCTTCTTGAGTTCTGGCCCCACTGGTGGACCTCCTGATGGCACCTGGTGTTTTTGGCCACTGTGTGACACAGAGTGTTGGACTGGATGGGCCATTGGCCTGATCCAACACTGGCTTCTCTTATGTTCTTAATATGGAGCAGAGGTCCATCAGTGGCTCTTAGCCACAAGGTATAGAGAGGAGCTCTCGGTCTGGGGCAAGGGATGCTCTGTCATCTGGGTGCTTGGGGGAAAGGCAACAGTGGGAGGGCTTCTGGAGTTCTGGCCCCACTGGTGGACCTCCTGATGGCACCTGGTATTTTTGGCCATTGTGTGACACAGAGTGTTGGACTGGATGGGCCACTGGCCTGATCCAACATTGGCTTCTCTTATGTTCTGACATTCTTATGAACAAAGGGAGAGAGGGAAGGTGGGTGGGTGGGAAGGAGAAAAAGTATGCCTCCCCTTTGCTTCCCCAGCTACCCAGCCAGGAGCCACAGAATATGTGTGAAAGAGCCGCATGTGGCTCCCGAGCCACAGTTTGGCCACCCCTGTTCTAGACCCTCCTTGTTTTGGGAATGCTCAAACCTGTAGTCGGACAGTCCAGTGTTTTAAAGTGTCCCGCGTGCATTTTCACCAAACAGAGTTCGAGTTCCAAGTGGCACCTTTAAGACCAACAAGGTTTTATCCTACGTGTAGGCTTTTGCGTGAAAGTGTCCGTGCACACAAAAGCGCACAGGCACACGAAAGCTTCTACCCGGAATTAAACTATGTTGGTCTCAAGCTTTGTTCTGCTGCTTTAGACCAATATGGTGGCCCAACTGTACGTTTTCACCGTAATCCTCCTCACATCCCAGAAAGGTAGGCCAGTGTCAGGGTTCCCGTGTTGCAGAGAAAGGCTGAGGGAATGTGGCTGGCTAAGGCCACCAAGTGGGTTGGCAGGTGAGATTTTAAAAATCTGTATAGGTATTTATAACTTGCTTTTCTTCTTAATGGGGAGATTCCATCTAGTGGCTTTCCAGATCACATAAGAACATAACAGAAGCCAATGTTGGATCAGGCCAATGGCCCATCCAGTCCAACACTCTGTCACACAGTGGCCAAAAATACCAGGTGCCATCAGGAGGTCCAGCAGTGGGGCCAGGACACTAGGAGCCCTCCCACTGTTTCCCCCCCCCCCAAGCACCAAGAAGACAGAGCATCCCTCGCCCCAGACCGAGAGTTCCTCTCTATACCTTGTGGCTAAGAGCCACTGATGGACCTCAGCTCCATATGTTTATCCAATTCCCTCTTATAAGAACATAAGCGAAGCCAGTGTTGGATCAGGCCAATGGCCCATCCAGTCCAACACTCTGTGTCCCACAGTCGCCAAAAATACCATGTGCCATCAGGAGGTCCAACAGTGGGGCCAGGACACTAGGAGCCCTCCCACTGTTGCCCAGCCCCCAAGCAACAAGTATACGGAGCATCTCTTGCCCCAGACCGAGAGTTCCTCTCTATACCTTGTGGCTAAGAGCCACTGATGGACCTCTGCTCCATGTGCTTACCTAATTCTCTCTTGAAGCCGTCCATGCTTGTAGCTGCCACTACCTCCTGTGGCAGTGAATTCCATGTGTTCATCACCTTTGGGTGAAGAAGGACTTCCTTTTTTCCGTTCTAACCTGACTGCTCAGCGATTTCATGGAGTGCCCACAAGTTCTTGTCTTGTGAGAAAGGGAGAAAAGTACCTCTTTCTCTACCTGCTCCATCCCATGCATAGTCTTATAAACCTCAATCATGTCCCCCCTCAGCCGTCATTTCTCCAAGCTAAAGAGCCCCAAACGTTTTAACCTTTATTCACAGGGAAAGTGTTCCAACCCTTTGATCGTTCTAGTTGCCCTTTTCTGCTCTTTTTCCAAAGCTATAATACCCTTTTTGAGGTGTGGTGACCAGAACTGCACACAGTGCTCCAAATGAGGTCGCACCATCGATTTATACAGTTCATTCCCTTTCATTCCCTTTGCCATCGCCGTCCATTGCCCTTTGCCACTGTTTTTACCCCACCCTCCCCTGCCCCCTTCTCTACTTAGTTTCCAAGTGCCTCGTGCCCGTAGTTCTTCCTGGACTCGCTCAACGCCGGAATGCGCACCACAAACGCTGTGTAATGTGGCACGACCCATCTAGTGGTGCCATGCTACCTGAACAGTATAGTTGGGAATGCGTAAACATTCTTCAACAAGCAGATGGTGGTTCTAGTAAAACAGCTTCTGGCATTCGTCGGGTGTTTGGTAGGATTAAGATGGGATAAACAGAGACCGGGGAAGCAGAGCGCGGATTTCTTTCCAGCCTCTCTTGCCGGAGCTGCTGCCCGCATAGTTGCCATCTGGTGGCTCTCGGTGGTTTCCGGAAGGCTTAGTGGAAGAGCCCCCTTCTCTTTGCGGCACTGCCAGGGAGGCCGCTGTGGCAGGTGCTTCCCACTTGAGTGCACTCAAGCACGCCTGCAAGGCTCCCTCAGCCTGATGCAACTCTAGGTAAGCCATCCTTTTCCTCCAAGGCTGGCAGTTGAGTTTAAAGTGCCAGATTTCCGGCTCACTGCACATTAGTAGTGAGGCCGCGATGGCTCAGAGGTTAAGATGCTGAGCTGCAGACTGGAAGGTCTGTAGGTCAGTAGTTCGAGACCCGAGTGTGCCGTGTGACGGAGTGAGCGCCCGTCTCCAGCCCCAGCTCCTGCCAACCTAGCAGTTCGAAAGCAAGAAATTGAAAGTAGATGAACAGGTACTGCTTCGGTGGGAAGGTTAACAGCGTTCCATGTCCCTCGGCGTTTAGTCATGCCGGCCACATGACCACGGAAACGTCTTCGGACAGCGCTGGCTCTTTGGTTTGGAAACGGAGATGAGCACCGCCCCCTAGAGTCGGATTTGACTGGCTTTCGAGCAAGGGAAACCTTTACCTTTTTACACATTGGTAAAACAGAGAGACCCAGTTTGATGGAGTGGTTAGGAGCATGGACTCTAATCTGGGAGAACTGGGTTTGATTTCCCACTCCTCCACGTGCAGCTGCTGGGTGACCCTGGGCAAGCCGCAGTTCTCTCAGAGCTGTATTCTCTCAAGAGCAGTCCTCAAAAGAGATCTCTCAGCCGCACCTACCTCACAGGCAGTGTTCCCTCTAAGCTGAGTTAGTGTGAGCTAGCTCACAGTTTTTTAGCCTCCGGCTCACACATTTTTGTCTCAGCTCAGGAAGGGAGGGCTCCAGCGCAAACTAATTTACGCAGGAGCCAAATCGCTCGGTCACGGCTTTAATGCCAGTAGCTCACAAAGTAGGATTTTTGCTCACAAGGCTCCACAGCTTAGAGAGGGAGCATTGCTTATAGGGTGTCTGTTGTGGGGAGGGGAGGGGAAAGGAGATTGTAAATTCCTCTGAGACTCCCAAGTGAAGGGCAGGCTATCAATCCAATCTCTTCTTCTTTTTCTAGATCTAGTTTTGGTACTGCCTTGGGTTCGCCAGAAGTAAAACAATCCCCTTTGTATCTGAGCCAGCTAGTGTTTAAAATACTAGGAGCAACCTTTTTGAGTCACACATCTTTGGGGGGAGGGAATACGGCAGAGAGAAATGGCCCTCCGTTCACCTGGCCGTATTGGGCCTGCCACCTTTCAAGGCGCACGAAGTCCACGGTAACCTAATTAGATGACCTAAACCCTTGGCGGCCTTGTAGGGCTCCCGCGTGCTTTCCAGATAATCTCATGAAAAGCTTTGTCTCTGATATCACAGGCTGCCATTTCCAATCAGAGACATATAAAATACAGTCTTCCCTCCTTCACGTCTCTGGCAGTGGCTCTGGAGGAGTCCCAGTGGTCTGATGCGTTATAAGGCAGCTGCATGTGTGTTTGGGGAGGGGCCATGGTTTAGTGGCAGAGCCTCCACTTGGCGTGCAGAAGGTCCCAGGTTCAATCCCCCGGCATCTCTGGTTAAAAGGACAGGGCAGCAGGCCTCTTCCTGAGACCCCGGGAAGCCCCTGCTGTCTGAGCAGACACTGCTGACCTTGAAGAGGATGATCAGGGGGCCTGGAGACCAAGAAGTCCTGCGAGGAAAGGCTGTGGGACTTGGGAATGTTTGGTCTGGAGAAGAGGAGGTTGAGGGGGGGGATACGATCACTCCCTTGAAGTATTGGAAGGGCTGTTCCTGTGGGCAGCAGAGGAGAGGACTCGCAATCATGGGTTTAAATTAAGGATGGGGAGGGACCGGCTGGTTCTGAGGAAAAACTTTTTGACAGTATGAGTTGCGCCATAGTGGAATCAGCTGCCTAGGGAGGTGGCGAGCTCCCCCTCCCTGGCAGTCTTCAGGCAGCGGCTGGACAGACACTTGTCAGGGATGCTCTAGACCAGTGGTGTCAAGCATGAGGCCCAGGGGCCGGATCAGGCCCCCGGAGGGCTTCTCTCAGGCCCACAGTGGAACTGGCTGTCTTCTGCTGCTTCTTCCAGTTCTGCTGCTGCTGCTGCGTCATTGTAGGTTTGCAGCTTACAGATACACACCTGAACAGCATACTCGAGATTGCAACAGCAGAGACATTTTGATGCAGTCATTCAGAGCAAGAGGTGTCAGTTATGAGACACGGTTAAATAAACAAAATATTGCAAGAGTGCTAATGTTTGAAGCATGTTTTTATTTTAAGTTTTTTTTAAAAAAAACCCTTTGTGTTTGTGTCCTTTATGAAGCTTGTATCTCCGCTACCTGGCATCACGTTTTATGATGCACACGGCCCGGCCCACCAAGGTCTCATTTATGTCAGATCCAGCCCTCATAACAGATGAGTTCGACACCCCTGCTCTAGGCTGATCCTTGCATTGAGCAGGGGGTTGGACTAGATGGCCCATAGGGCCCCCTCCAACTCTGTGATTCTGTGATGGACCAAAAGGCCTGATTCAGTATCGGGAAGCTTCATGTGTGTCCACGTGGGAGTCGCGGAGCAGGACTCCGGCAGCCACCTGGAAGAACAGCTGTTTGTGGTGCCGATGCTCGTATCGGAAGTGCTCGTGGACGGGTGTCTTATCTTGGGGGGGGGGGTGACGGTGCTTGTCAGGCAGGTCCTTTGAATGCAGACACCGGACACAGTTCTTGTCAGTGCAGAACTGTCTCGAGGAACTAGAGCGCAGAGGTGTTCGTTCCCCTCTTCTCCGGTGGTCCAGGAGTGGGGCAGTCCTTGACTCCTTACTCCTGGGAAAGCACCTCCCCCTTCCATAGGCAGGGCCGGCAAACTTTGATCCCAGAGGGGAGGGGCTTATCCTCTGATCCCTCAGTCTTACCGGCCCTGCCTTCTGAGCAGGATGTGCTGGCTGTGCTCTGAAGAGCACGAAGATCCCAGAAGACACTGGAAGGTCAGAAGAAGCGGAGACCTAAAGGGCAATGGTAGAAAGTATTTACTTTCCAGCCCTAAAATATATTCGAGAGCTGCAGGCCTCGATTTACAATGAATCCGGCGCTGGCAGTCCTGGGAGGCCCCCAGGCGGTCACAGCGTCGAGAGGAACGCCTCGGACCCCGCTGGGAAGGCGGCGGTAAACTGCCCCCCCCCCCCCATCCAGCCGCGGTGGCGTGCAGCGGTTTTGGGGACAGACGCTCAGTGAAGAGCCTGGGGAGAGCAGAGGCAAGAGAGGCGGCCGAGGGTGGTGCAGAATCTCTGTCGCCTTCCCTTTCGGCATTGGAATGGAGCCCCCTCCTTGTTCCGGATCGTGGCGAGGAGGGACGTGTCTCCTGCACAGTCTACCCGGTCGGCTGAACCACGGTAGGACTGTATCCATTGAGAACTGGTAAGGTGTGGAGGGGGAGAGAGAA
>NW_015160875.1:536554-584671 GCF_001447785.1 Gekko japonicus
TAGGGGTTAGTACCTCCAGTAGGGGTCACAGGGCACTCTATGGGGGGCAGTCACATTGGTGGCATATAGGGCCTTGCCACCCCTAGAAGTCACTTGTAAGGTGGTGACACGGAGATTTGTCCATTCCTTTACAAAGTACTATAGGATTAACAAACTAGCCTTGGCAAAAGCAGTATTTGACAGTAGAGGGCTCCTTCAGGCCCTGTAGGCACCGGAAGTTGTGTGACCCACCCGGGGGGAGCGCTGCTTTTTTACGTCCCAGGAGTAAGGAGTCAAGGACTGCCCCACTCCTGGACCACCGGAGAATGGAAGATTTGTATTCACTTACCGTGAAGCTTCCTTCTCGGTGGTCCAGAGTGGGGCAGTCCTACCCACCCTCTCTTGTTGGACACGACTTCCGGTCCATTTATGTTTTGCAGTTGTTCAGCTGTTCGTGAATATGGTCTAAATGATTACGTGATGTGGCGGACTGTTGCTGTTTCTTTTCTCTAATGGTTAAAATACTGGTTTGTATTTGTTTAAGCCCGTGGCTGTGATGGTATTCCCTGGTTGTCTGAGGGGGAAGGAGTTATTTTTTAAGTGTATTTACAGCAGCTCGGAGGTGGCTTTCGGTATGACTGGGGATCAGAGGATAAGCCCCTCCCCTCTGGGATCAAAGTTTGCCGGCCCTGCCTATGGAAGGGGGAGGTGCTTTCCCAGGAGTAAGGAGTCAAGGACTGCCCCACTCTGGACCACCGAGAAGGAAGCTTCACGGTAAGTGAATACAAATCTTCCGTTCCTTTTCAAAGCGTTCAGAGGGAGGTTTGTATCTCTGCCTGATTCAGGCACCTCGAGGTGGCTTTGAAGGGTTGATTTTAAAAAGGAACAAGGTGGAGCAGTGCCTGACACTCCTTATGTCATACAAAAGGTGCTATAGAAAAATGTCACCCGTCTCGGTCTGAATAGATCTCTCTGTGTGTCTCTTCTCAGTTACAGAGGAGAAGAAGTCCTTGAAGCGGACGTTTCAGCAGATACAAGAGGAGGAAGATGACGATTACCCAGGGAGCTACTCTCCGCAGGATGCCAACGCCGGGCCCCTTCTGGTACGTCTGGAAGGGAAAGGATGGGAGACCCACAAGAGCGCGCTCTTGCAAAGATGTGGCCACCAGGTGGAGCCATTGACCAAGTGCAATACTGCACTGATGTCGTCATTTAACTCCTTAAACTGGAGAAGAACCAGAAACATGGTAAAAAAAGCAACAAAGCCCCCAAATTTTATTCCCTAAAATAACCATGTCCAAATTAAGTAAAACTGCAGGAGTGTGTATTCCACCCAGCATGCTACCGCTGCATTCCTGTAACTAATAGACAAGTTCAGGAAGTTTATTTACTTTCAGTTTGTGCCTTGCCAAGTGATTTGATGCGTGTTCTTTGGGCCAGAAGACAAGATCTTTCATAAAGCAGCCTGGTTGAAGGGTGACTTCTTATAAGAACATAAGAGAAGCCAATGTTGGATCAGGACAGTGGCCCATCCAGTCCAACACTCTTCTGTGTCACACAGTGGTCAAAAATATCAGGTGCCATCAGGAGGTCCACCATTGGGGCCAGAACACCATAAGCCTTCCCACTGTTGCCCCCCCCCAAACACCAAGAATTACAGAGCATCACTTGCCCCAGCCTGTGAGTTCCTCTCTATGCCTTGTGGCTAATAGCCACTGATGGACCTCTGCACCATATGTTTATCCAATTCCCTCTTATAAGAACATGAGAGAAACCGATGTTGGATCAGGCCAATGGCCCCTCCAGTCCAACACTCTGTGTCACACAGTGGCCAGAAATACCAGGTGCCATCAGGAGGTCCACCAGTGGGGCCAGGACACTAGAAGCCCTCCCACTGTTGCCCCCCCACAAGCACCAAGAAGACAGAGCATCCCTTGCCCCAGCCTGTGAGTCCTATCTATACCTTGTGGCTAATAGCCACTGATGGACCTCTGCTCCATATGCTTATCTAATTCCCTTTTGAAGCCGTCCATGCTTGTAGCCGCCACCACTTCCTGTGGCAGTGAATTCCATGTGTTCATCACTCTTTGGGTGAAGAAGTACTTCCTTTTATCCATTCTAACCCGACCGCTCAGCAATTTCATGGAGTGCCCACAAGGAGTTCTTGTATTGTGGGAAAGGGAGAAAAGTACCTCTTTCTCTACCTGCTCTTTCTCATGCATAATCTTATAAGCCTCGATCATGTCTCCCCTCAGTCGTCATTTCTCCAAGCTAAAGAGCCCCGAGCGCTTTAAACTTTCCTCATAGGGAAAGTGTTCCAACCCTTTTATCATTCGAGTTGCCCTTTTCAGCACTGTTTCCAATGCTATAATAAGGATTGGCGTAAAGATTTGAATTTTGGCTGAGCAGAAGCCCCGGTATCTGGACTACACAGCCAGTGTGACTGACAGCTCCACGTGTGATGGAGCGTGCCCCGGAAATAGTGACGGCCCTGTGTAGGGCAGGGGTTCCTGGCGTGGTGCCCGCCAACACCTTTCCCAGCGCCCACCAAATGCTTTTGTGAAATGGGTGGGGCCAGGTGGTTTTCCTGTTCAGCAGTTACTCTCATGGGCCACGGGAAGTTTGATTGGTCGTGCACATTTTAAAAACGTTGCTATGGTAGCAGCTGCCACCACAGCACGTAGGTCTTCACTGTGTGGCCGAAAGTAAGCCTCTGGCAGCCGTTTTACGGCCATGTCCACCATACTGTGTCAGGATTCAAAAGGTGCCCCCAGACTTCGTAAAAGTTGGAGACCCCCTGGTGAAGGGATTGTCCAGTGGCTTTTGTAAAAGCGGGAGCAAAAAGCCCCTTGTGAGAATGCCACATAGCCTCAAACTGCTGAGTGGCGAGTACCGAGGCGCTGGATCTTGCCGTCTCTCACAGCTGTGGACAGTTCTGGCAGGTGTGGTACTTGTCATGACTTCTGCGGCATTGTGTGGTCTTACATGCCTGTTTAAAGGACAGAAGGGCATCATGTTGCTGGAGTTGAGAGCTTGGTTAGTTCGTCAGGTGGTCAGTTGATCAGCCTCCCTGAGCCCGTTCGCGGGGAGGGCGGGGTATACATTGAATTAATAAATAAATAAGGTGTCAGTTCAGAATGTCTCTGCAAGCTTTGGTTACACTAAACAGAGGTGGTGGAGCTTGGTGCCTCTTCCGTTCTCGAGGAAAGTTCGTACAGGGCCTGTGGCTAGTAGAGATGCAAGGAAATAGTATTTCACATCGCACATAGTTAAGTGGTGTGTGCTCCATCAGCCATTGGCCCATCAACCGCCACTCAAGAGTAATTGCATGCCATTGGCTGGGTGCTGGGTCTGCTCCTCTTCCCCGCCCACTGCCACCTCAGCCCCTGTTCCCGGTCAGAATAACTGCCAAATGGTTGTCTCTCCTGACGAAGACTCTTCTGCTTGGCTCCTGCGGGACTAACTTTTCCCTCAGTGGCTGTTGCTAGGCAACCAAGCTTGGTTCCATCAGTAAAAAGACAAAGGAATGAAGCCCTTTCCAGGCCTTTGTGGGGACCTCATTGGGGCCTGTCCTGATTAGGGTTGCCAGCTCCAGGATGTGGTGATGGCCGCCATCTTGGAAGGCTGTAAAAGGGAGTGGAAGAATTAATGGAGGACAGGGCTGTCAGTGACAACTAGCCGTGATGGGTGTCTACTCCTGCCTGTATCAGAAGTATATAAACATTTTTACTTTTCCCTAATTAAATACGCTAAGCTGGGCAAGAATCCATCTCACCCAGACTCCTGTACTGCCAGGGGCCAAACAGATGACACAGGAACACACACACACCCCCGGTCCCCCATTATTGTCTTCCAACTGCTGGTATTGAGGGAGACACTGCTTCTGAAAGCAAAGGTGGTTTAAGCCATTGTGGCCAGTGGCCATTGATCGGTTTCTGCTCTGTTAATGTGTCCAGGCTCCTTTTAGAGCTGTGCCGTAGCAGCGGATTCTGTAAATTAATTCGGTATTGAATAGTGTGTGTCAAGAAGTCCTGTTCTGCAGCTTTAGCCAGTGGTTTCATTGGCTGACTCATTAAGGGAAAGGGAGAAGATTTTCCTGCCACGCCAGGCAGAACTGTGAACCTATCAGGATATGCCTCCACCTCTGCGTTGTGTCTTCTTTTTCAACAGGAAACCCACGACCTCTTTAGCCTTTTCTTCAGAGGGAAATTCTGTAACCATCTGATCCCTTTTCTGTTCTCTTTGGCACCTTTTGTACCTCTAGGATGTCCTTTTGGGTGTTCATTGGTGGATGGAAATGGACTTGTGCGTTAAATTGTTCTTGTGGCCTTAACCTCCAGAGATGTCAGGGTTTTGGTTTTTTATTTCTACCAGAATAAAGCTATATCACAATGCAGTACATAAATTAGAATGCCAGAGAAACTACAGGGAAAAGGAGGTCATTTCTCATAATGCGTCAAGATAAGTTCCATCCTGTACCTGCCGTGCCAGAACATAGAGTATTATCCACCTTTCATTAAACCTATCTACGTATGCAGAGGGGTGTCTTGGACCCCTAGACCAGGGGTGTCAAACATGTGGCCCGGGGCTATATCAGCCCCCTGGAGGGCTTCCATCAGGCCCGCAGTGGAGCTAGCCATCTCCTGCCTCCAGTTCTGCTGCTGCTGCTGCATCGTAGCTTGCTTTCACCAGACTCTCTCAATCACTCAGCCATTTCATGCTTTAACCGAGGTCCTAGAGTCAGAACTCTGAGCATGAGATTTCTGTGTTGAATGTCAGTAAATCAAAAGTAGGCTTGCAATTCACGAAGCTTAAGTTAAAAAAATACCCTTTATGTTTGTGTCCTTTATAAAGTTTATATCTCTGCTACCTGGCATTACATTTTATGACACACGTGGCCCGGCCCGACAAGGTCTCATTTATGTCAGATCTGGCCCTCATAACAAATGAGTTCGACACCCCTGCCTGAGACCATCTTAATGTTGTCTTCATAGTATTGTTATTATCTACAAAATTTGCATCCCACCTTACAACGGGCCACAAAAGCAGCTAACAATTTTAAGCCTGCATTGTGGGGAGGGCGGGGGGTATAAATGCGATTAATAAATAATTTTTTTTTAAAGCATGATAAAATCACATTCTAAAATGGTTAAAATCAGCACTCCCCAAAACACACATCATTAAAACAGTTAAAAACGGAACACGTACAAAACATTAAAAAAAACCAGCAATTAAAACATTGGCTGTGCGTGTGTGTTAAGTGCTGTCAGGTTGCTTCCGATTTATGGTGACTCCTATGAATGAATGACCTTGGAAACATCCTATCATGGACAACCACCCTCAGGTCTGTTCACTCTGCAGGAGCAGAGCCAAAAGATAGCCCTACAACACACCCGAGAGATGGTCGTCCAGCCTCCGCCTGAAAACGCGTGAAACTGAAGGGGGCTCTACTTTTTTCCAGTGAAGGATTTCAGCTATTGTTATAACTGCAGAATTAGGATTTGGGAGGGGGAGGGGGACTTTCTCTGTTCTTGGAAGCTGCTTCCGGGGCTGGGTGCCCCGTGGGCAAAGGTGGCACAAAGAAATTCTTATGAAATAATTTCACTCACCGACGCCTTTGAAATACTGCAGCAACTAGACCACTCCCGCAGTAACTGATCTCTTTGGTTCCCGTCTCTTCATTTTTCCCCTCTTCCACTCTTCTGTGTAGTTCAAATTGCTGCCTGAAAACTGACAATGGCCATGCTGTGTTCCCCTCTCCCTTGATCTGCAGCGTCCTCCAGAGAACCTGCTCAGTCGCAGGGGTCTGCGTGAGCCGCTTGTTGTTGTTACAATGGGAGTGTTTGGCCAGCGCCTGCAGAGTGTCGATTAACGAGTTGGTCAAAGGGACTCTTACTTCCCTAACATTAAAGACCTCTTAGCGAGTTCGGCAAGCAGAAGTGTGAATTGCTCTGTGAGACCGGGTAGACGGTGGGGAGGATTAGAGATGTAAAATTTCCGGAAATTTTGAAGCTCGCGAAAAAAACCGGGGTTTTTTTCCGTTTTTTTTCGGGGGGAAACGGAAATTTTTGGAAAAATTGAAAAAAATGCTACATTAGCATTTCTTTTGTCTTTTCTAGATTGAAAGTCATTCTGTTACTTTAGGAACATAAAATATGACTATGGACATTTTTACTTGGCATGAAATTATCACAACTAGCATATTAAAAATATAGTGTATCCAAACAATTATTACAAACAGAATACCCATCCACATGCAAAAACAAACCTGAAACCTTTTTATTTTCTTCTGACAATAGCACCTCCTAAAGAAAGAAATGCATCTTGTTCTTGCATTGGAGAGTTCAGTTTGTAACCTAGGACTTGCTTGTCCTCAGTGCACAGAAATTAGATCAATCTGATACCATACATATTTTTTAGAATTGATTTGGAAAATATTTGAACACCTTGTCTTAAAATATTTTATTAATCATGTTAAAATAAAACGTTCCATAATCAATTTCTTTTCTGTTTTCAATGTTTCCATTTTTTTGGAAAAAAACAAAAAAGGGTTCAGGAAAAAAACGGGGGGGGGACGTCCCCCCACCCCGAATTTTTCCATTTTTTCCCCAGCCCTTTACATAAAAATTCTACTTTGTGAGCTACTGGCATTAAAGTTGTAAGCGAGCTATTTGGCCGCTGCATAAATTTAGTTTGCCCTGGAGCCATTCGTCCTGAGCGAAGACAAAAATCTGTAAGCTGGAGGCTAAAAAACTGAGCTAGCTCACACTAACTCAGCTTAGAGGGAACACTGCTCTGGACCCCATCCCTTAACTGACTTTTAAAAATCTGTTTGCAGTATTTATAGTCATAAGAACATTAAGAAGAATCCTGCTGGATCAGCCCTGTGGTCCATCTAGTCCAGCATCCTGTCTCACACAGGGGCCAGCCAGTTTCTCTGGAGGGCCAACAACAGGGCAGAGAGGCCGAGACCTTCCCCTGATAGGAACCTCAGAAGAGCCCTGCTGGATCAGACCAGCGAGGGTCCATCTAGTCCAGCATCCTGCCTCACACAGTGGCCAACCAGTTCCTCTGGAGGGCCAACAACAGGGCTTAGAGGCCAAGGCCTTCCCCGATAAGTACATCAGAAGAGCCTTGCTGGATCAGCCCAGTGGTCCATCTAGTCTAGCATCCTGTCTCACGCAGTGGCCAACCAGTTCCTCTGGATTGCCGACAACAGCATAAAGGTCGAGGCCTTGATAAGAACATCAGAAGAGCCCTGCTGGGTCAGACCAGTGAGGGTCCATGCAGTCCAGCATCCAGCCTCACACAGGGGCCAGCCAGTTCCTCTGGAGTGCCAACAGCAGGGCAGAGAGGCCGGGGCCTTCACCGATAAGTACATCAAAAGAGCCCTGTCGGATCAGAGCAGCGGTCCATCTAGTCTAGTCTCCTGTCTCACACAGGGGCCAACCAGTTCCTATGGAGGGCCAACAGCAGGGCAGAGAGGCCGAGGCCTTCCCCGATAAGTACATCAGAAGAGCCCTGCTGTATCAGCCCAGTGGTCCATCTAGTCCAGCATCCTGTCTCACGCAATGGCCAACCAGTTCCTATGGAGGGCCAACAGCAGGGCAGTGAGGCTGAGGCCTTCCCCTGATAAGAACATCAGAAGAGCCCTGCTGGGTCAGACCCGGGAGGGTCCATCTAGTCCAGCATCCTCCTGCCTCACACAGGGGCCAACCGGTTCCTCTGGAGGGCCAGCAACAACAGGGCACACAGGCCGAGGCCTTCCCATGATAAGAACATCAGAAGAGCCCTGCTGGATCAGACCAGTTGTTCATCTAGTCCAGCCTCCTGTCTCACACAGTGGCCAGCCAGTTCCTCTGGAAGTCCAAGGTCTTCTCCTGATGTTGCCTCCTGGCTCTGGGATTCAGGGGCTTAGTGCCTCTGGATGTGGAGGTTCCCCTCAGTCACCAGGGCTAGTAGCCACTGATGGACTGATCCTCCATGAATCTATCTAATCCCCTTTTAAAGCTGTTTGACCCGTCATGGGATGGGGTGGAATAGAAGTGCAGTGAATATATAAATAAATATTCCTGGGGCCATCACTACATCCTCTGGCGGCGAAGTCCACATTTTAGTCACTCTCTGTGTAAAGAAGTATATCTTTTTGCCCGTCCTGAGCCCCCTGCCCATCAGCGTCATAGTCTGCCTTTCTCACTGGGACTGAAGGCAGATTATACAGAGCAAGTCGAGACAATCCACATGACGGGGCATTCAATAAACAATGAAATAGGAGGAGGAGGAGGATTTTCGGCTTTTAGGCCACCCTCCCCTGAAAAACAGGGCTCAGGGTGACATACAAGAGTTTTAAGTGGCAGGCGGGCAGGCAGGTGTGATACCAAAAGGGAACTCTCAGCTCTGCGGATGCAAGTGCAGGAGAACCTTCGAGACCAACCAGATTTTTGGGGGGATGAGCTTCTGAGAGTCACAGCTCCCGTCATCAAATCTGACTCTCGAAAGCTCATACCTGGAAAATCTCGAATCTGAGAAGTTCAGTAGAGCCTCGCCGGATCAGACTGAAGGTTTCTCTAGTTCAGCTTTCTGTCCACATGGCCAACCAGCTGCCTCTGAAGGCCACGAACAAGGAAGACGGCAACAGCTTCATCCTGCCTGTGCTTCCCAGCAACTGCTCTAAAAAGGAACACTCCCTGTGGTACTGGAGGGGGGAGGTACCCATCAGAATCTGTGCAGACAACCACAGCTAACTTCTGAAGCTCTCAGCTGCATGTTGTAAATCTCTGAGAGTGAACACAAGAACATCAGAGAAGCCAGTGTTGGATCAGGCCAATGGCCCATCCAGTCCAACACTCTGTGTCACACAGTGGCCAAAAATACCAGTGCCATCAGGAGGTCCCACCAGTGGGGCCAGGACATTAGAAGCCCTCCCACTGTTGCCCCCCCAAGCACCAAGAATATAGAGCATCCCTTGCCCCAGACTGAGAGTCCCTATCTATACCTTGTGGCTAAGAGCCACTGATGGACCTCTGCTCCATATGTTTATCCAATTCCCTTTTATAAGAACATAAGAGAAGCCAGTGTTGGATCAGGCCAGTGGCCCATCCAGTCCAACACTCTGTGTCACACAGTGGCCAAAAATACCAGGTGCCATCAGGAGGTCCAGCAGTAGGGCCAGGACTCCAGAAGCCCTCCCACTGTTGCCCCCCCTAAGCACCATGAATACAGAGCATCACATAGCCTGAGAGTTCCTATCTATACCTTGTGGCTAAGAGCTACTGATGGAACTCTGCTCAGTATTTTTATCCAGTTCCCTCTTACAAGAACATAAGAGACACCAATGTTGGATCAGGCCAATGGCCCATCCAGTCCAACACTGTCACACAGTGGCGCCCTCAGGAGGTCCAGCAGTGGGGCCAGGACACCAGAAGCCCTCCCACTGTTGCCCCCCACCCCAGGCACCAAGAAGACAGAGCATCACTCACCCCAGCCTGAGAGTTCCTATCTCTATCTTGTGGCTAATAGCCACTGATGGACCTCTGCTCCAGATGCTTATCCAATTCCCTCTTGAAGCCGTCCATGCTTGTAGCCGCCACCACCTTCTGTGGCAGTGAATTCCATGTGTGAATCCCTCTAGCGGTGGTGACTTCTCTGGGAAAGAGGTGCCTTCAGCATTGGTACAGGCTTTTCATGTCTCGAGAAGCAAAGGTGGAGAGCATCTTGGGCAGGACTTTCAGAACTGAGTATCAGAAATGAGGTTCGGACAGTTATAGGCATAGGAAGGGTTGTGGTGGTTCTTCGACTCGGAGGCAGCTGATCATTGCCGTCTTTTGTGTCTCTGCTGTGCAGACTGAGGACTTGATCAAAGCCCTGCAGGATCTGGAAAACGCAGCATCAGGAGATGCCACGGTGCGGCAGAAGATTGCCTCACTTCCCCAAGAGGTTCAGGATGTGTCCCTGTTGGAGAAGATTACAGGTGAGAATCGGAAGCAGCAGCGATGGGTGATGTGAGCCACCCCCAGTTCGTGGAATTTGTTTGGCTTAATCAGCTCTGGCTTTAAGGTCCACCCCCCTTTCCAGGCGATTCAAGATGAGTCAGCCTTTCTCCTCCCCTTGGGGTTTCTCTTTCACCCAGGCCGTGACATGGCTTCGGTGCCGCCTGGCACCCCAGCCCAGAGCGTCCCTGCCGTTGTCCTTGGAGACCCTGTTGTGGATGTGGCGGTGACACTTAAGGCGCCAGTTTGGTGTAGTGGTTAAGTGCACAGACTCTAATCTGGGAGAACTGGGTTTGATTCCCCACTCCTCCACTTGCACCTGGCTGGGTGACCTTGGGCAAGCCGTAGTTCTGATAAGAGCTGTCCTCGAAAAAGAGCCATTTCTGTCAAGAGTTCTCTCAGCCCCACCCACCTCACAGGGTGTTTGTCTGTTGTGGGGAGGGGAAGGGAAAGGAGTTTGTAAGCCGCTCTGAGACACCTTTGGGTAGTGAAGGGCGGGGGATAAACCCAATCTCCTCCTCTTCATGGAAATGGATTGCCGCCTCTGTGGGTTAACTCTCTCCCCCCCCCCCCGGGCACTCCCCCCATTTATTTATTTATTTATTTGCTTAATTGGGTTGCCCACCTTCCCTCTGCACTGCAGAGCTCAGAGCAAATCACAGCGATAAATAGAACAATTTAAAACAATTAACAATATTAAGACCTAAACAAATGTGGGGTGATACAACACACAAGATGGCTGTCACGGCTCAAGTGGGGTGTCACCTGCTGCTTCCTCCACTCTAGTTCCAGGCTCCTCTGAGAAGGCCCTGAGCACCTTCCCAGGCCTTTAGACCTCCCTTTTGGCCGAATACTAGGCGTGAGGACCAGGCAGAGTGAACAATGAAAATAGTTTATTGTAAAGGCGGTCAAACAAACAAGGTACAGAATAATAACAGTAAGTGGGTGAAAAGAAAAGAAATCAAATGCCCTAACACGTCTAAATAGATACTGTCCCTAGCTCACTATCCCAAGTGGCACTAGACTACTCACCCTTCCCTCAGGATGAGGGTCTCTTCCTGCAGCAGCCTTCCTTCTGGCTCTGCCCTCTGGGGCTTTAAAATCCGAAACCCAGGAGGCAGTGGCCAACTTCTGTTCCTTCTAGCCATTCGTTCCCACCTTTCACCATCACATTCTATCGAGTCTGCCCAAGCTTTGTTGAGTTGGTGCCTCCTAGGGGAGGAAAGGGCTGTCTGCGTGCAGCTGGCACGGATGGAGAGGGAGAGTCTGAGCTTGAGGCTATCCGGCATTCGGTTATTAAAATATTTATGCCTCCCCTTCCTCTCGGCTCAGGGCAGGAGTGCCCCCACGGGCTTGGGAACCCCCCGCGCCCCCGCTGTTGTAGTGCCACCATCATGATTCTACCGCGACACTTCTTTTAAAAGTCTGTTTACATAGTGCTTCTCCAGAGAAAGGCGATACTTGAATCCTTTAGTAAAGCTAATTGCTTGAAGTTACTGGGGTGTCCTAGAATCCCAAACTTGGAAGGGGCCACAGAGGCCATCTAGTCCAGCCCCCTGCTCAATGCAGGATCAGCCCAGAGCATCCCTGACAAGTGTCTGTCCAGCCGCTGCTTAAGGAATGCCAGGGAGGGGGAGCCCACCACCTCCCCAGGCAGCCGATTCCACTGGGGCACAGCTCTGACTGTCAAAGTCGCAGCCAGTTTATGGTGGCCCCGCAAGATTTCCAAGGCGAGAGACGTTTGCCATTGCCAGTGGTTTGCCATTGCCTGCCTCTGCACAGCAACCCTGGCCTTCCCTGGAGGAGTGCAAGGGGTTGGACTAGATGACCGGGAAGGTCCCTTCCAACTCTTAACATTCTGTGATTCTGTCCCATAAGAACTGAAGTTGAGCCCTGCTAGATCAGACCCGAGGCCCATCAAGCCCAGCATTCTGACTTACACAGTGGGGCCAACCAGCTGCCTCCGGGAAGCCCCCTAGCTGGAGGACCTCAACAGCCCCCCCCACCCCCCCGTGCTCCCCAGAGCAGCTGGTGCAACGAGGGCAGACTGCCTCTGACCCTGAGGGGAGTAGATCTCCATCATGGCGAGAAGCCACTGACAGCCCCGCCCTCTGAATTTCTCCACTCCCCTTTCGAAGCCTTACAGGTTTATGGCCATGACCAGTGCTCCCTCTAAGCTGAGTTAGTGTGAGCTAGGTCACAGTTTTTTAGCATCCAGCTCACAGATTTTTGTCCTAGCTCGGGAAGGATGGCCAAAGCAAACTAATTGATGGAGTACCCAAATTGCTCACTCACATCTTTAATGCCAGTAGCTCACAAAGTGGAATTTTTGCTCACAAGACTCCACAGCTTAGAGGGAACATTGGCCATGACTACATCCCGTGGCAGCAAGTTCCACAGATTAACTGTCCACTGCCCGAAGAAACGCTCCCTCTTGTCTGTCCTGAATCTCTCACCCTTCAGCTTCAGGGGATGGCTCCGGGTTCTGGTATTATAGAATCATAGAATGTTAAGAGTTGGAAGAGACCTTGCAAGTCATCTAGTCCAACCCCCTGCACTCTGCAGGAGCATAGCCGAAAGAGAGCCCTACATACCTACAACATACCTGAAAGATGGTCGTCCAGCCTCCGCTTGAAAACGTCCAGCGAAGGAGTTTCCACCATTTCCCGAGGCAGACTGTTTCACTGCTCAACCACTCTTACAGTTAGGAAGTTTCTCCTGATATTTAGCCGGTAACGACTCCCTTGTAATTCCCACCCATTAGATCTAGTCTTGCAATCCGGAGCAAGAGAAACTAGATCTGCTCCATCTTCTACATGATAGCTCTTCAAATACTGGAAGACTGCAATCATGTTCCCTCTAAGACTTCTCTTTCCCAGGCTAAACATACCCAACTCTTTCAGCCTTTCCTTGTAAGACTTGGATTTGCTCTGAAGAAGAAGAAGAGATTTGATTTATACCCCACCCTTCACTTGGAGTCTCAGAGCGGCTTACAAACTCCTTTCCCTTCCCTCCCCACAACAGACCCCCTGTGAGGTGGGTGGGGCTGAGAGAACTCTGACACAAACTGCTCTTTCAGGAACAGCTGTGCCAGAGCTTGTGACTGACCCAAGGTCACATCAGCAGGTGCAAGTGGAGGCGTGGGGAATCAAACCCGGTTCTCCCAGAGTCTGCTCACTTAACCACGACACCAAACTGGCTCTGGAGCCATCCTTCCTGAGCGAAGGAAAAAATGTGTGAGCTGGAGGCTAAAAAAGCTGTGAACTGGCTGACACTTAACTCAGCTTAGAGGGAACACTGGTGGCATTGCGTGGAGACAAAGACGCACACTGCTAGAGTTGCTGAAACGGAGAAAAACCTCAGGCCGGGCTGGCGCCAGCAGTTATACATTACAGTTTCTAATAGCAGGACTTGCTTATTTAGCCACTGGGATGAAAGGAGATGACCGGGGGGGGGTATTGCAGCGAACAGTTCAGTGGTGGTCACCTGACGCAAAGGGCCAGCCAGGGTCAGTAGCTGGGGGGCCTGGCTGTTCAGTCTAAACAGCTCTGCATTCCGACTTGGCAGGCTTCCCCGCTGTCTGTCCCTACCTGCTTCCCAGATCACCCCCTGATTGGCTTGACTCCCCAGAACAAAACCCGCACGAGTCGTGGGCGGCGTGCCTGGTCCCGGCCTCTGTTTTGCAAACCGTGCGTTCGGTTTCCCGTAGCCGAGGGGCTGGCCGCCGGGGATCGGCCTCCTGCCAACCATCAGAAGGCGTCTGAATGGAGCTGATGTACCTAACTTTCCCCCCTTTGCACACAGACAAAGAGGCGGCGGAGCGCCTGTCGAAGACTGTGGACGAGGCGTGTTTGCTGTTGGCGGAGTACAACGGGCGGCTGGCGGCCGAGCTGGAGGACCGGCGCCAGCTGGCACGCATGTTGATCGAGTACACGCAGAACCAGAAGGACGTGCTGACGGAGAAGGAGAAGAAGCTGGAAGTGAGTTTTTGCTCAGAAGCGGCCCCTCCTGCGAGGCGGGAGCTTCTCGGGTCAGCCGTGGCCTCTCCCGAACGCGGACGTTCGCTTCCTTGACGGGTTTGCAGGGAAATGATGATTCCTCCGGAAGGAGGAGCTGCAGAAACTTCCCCGGAGGGATTCTTCTTCCTCTCCCCAGGGAGACCTTCTGAGGTTCGGTTCCGTGTCACTCGCAATGCTTTACTTGTAGAGCCGCCAGTGTGGAGTCCAGTCGCTCCTCAGAGACCAAGGCTGCCACTTGAGATAACAAGACAGGTGTGGCATCAGAAGGGAACGCTCAGCTCCGCAGGTCCAAGTGCAGGAGCCCCTTAGAGACACCAACAAGATTGGGGGGTGGGTGAGCCTTGGAGCGTCAGAGCCCCCCTTCCTCCGATACCCGGATGCGTCAGATTTTTCTGACAAAGGGAGCTTTGACTCGCGAAAGCCAGTTTGGCGTAGCGGCAGGGGTCATTTCCTGCAGGAGTGCACAGGAGCGGAGCTCTGGCAGTAAAGAGCCCAAGGGGGCGGGCACATGGAACAAGCCCCGCCCCCTGCTCCCAGCAGCCCTCAGTCAGAGCAAGAAGCAGCCAGATAAGCTGCAGAGCTTCCCCCCCGGTCCAAAACAGTCCAGTGGCACCTTTAAGACCAAGTTTTATTCAGGTACAAGCTCTCCCTCCTCTGCGAGGACAGATCTTCACGTACCCCCCCTCAATAGCTAGCAATCCAAAACAGTCCTGGTTATGTGCCTTCAAGTCATTTCTGATCTATGAAGGAAGATTCTCCAAAACGTCCTATCGTTAGCAGCCATTCTCAGGTCTTGCAACCACCTCTGTTCATCTGGCCCTGACACGAATAGCCCCAGACCAGGGGTCATTTCGTAGAAAAAGAGGTGCAGGAGCTCATTAGCATAACTCATTTGCATATGCCACACCCCCTGACATCACCGGAAGTGTGTCAGAAGGCAACACCCACCACTCAGGCTCCACTGGACTGTTTTGGATTGCTAGCTATTGGGGGGGGACGTGCAGATCTGCCCTCGCAGAGGAGGGAGAGCTTGTACCTGAATCAAACTTGGTCTTCAAGGTGCCACTGGACTGTTTTGGACTGGGGGGCCGGGGGGGGGGCTCTGCAGCTTACCTGGGTGCTTCTTGCTCTGACTGAGGGCTGCTGGGAGCAGGGGGTGGGGCTTGTTGCATGTGCCCGCCCCCTGGGCTCCTTACTGCCGGAGCGCCGCTCCTGTGCGCTCCCGTAGGAAATGACCCCTGATTGTGGGAACATTTTGGGGGAGGGGGGCCGGCGGTAGAACAAGATGGCCACGTTTGCTGTTTGTTCTGACCATGTAAAAATCAGATCCTTACCTACATGGGGAAGAGCATTATAGAAGCAAGGCCAGCTTCCTGAGTGAGCTGGGAAGAGAAACCCAGTTCTTTCCTAGCAAGATAGGTCTGTCTGGATTTATTCTGGTAGATCAGCAAACATCTGCAGTGCTGTGATCAGACAAGGGTGAGCAGCTCTGTACCTTCAGGGTGCTCCAGATTTCCAAGCCACGTTTCACCCATCGGGGAACAAAAATAGTTCCAGTTTCTGCATGGGCACAGTGGTTGTCTAAACATCATCCAAACATCCCGTGGGATTGGTCTCTAGAGCCTGTCACTAATCCAAAGCAAATGCTGCCAATCCGTCTTGTCCACAAATGTTTACTTCTCATGGGCTGTTGCCCAAGGCATCCTGAAATAGCCCTGGGAGAGCTTTTGCCGTGATCTGTCACACAAGCTCGTGTTTCGTTAGAGGAGAGTACTGAAGAGAGGCGATCGGGTGAAATGCTGTCCTTTCCCTGACTGCAGAATCCACAGGAGAAGGGGGAGGATGCAGAGGTTCACAGTGGATCTCTTGAATGACGTCATCTCTGTGAAACTTAGCATGTGCGTTTGCAGCTGTCTCTGAAATTCTTAAGAACATCAAAGAAGCCAGTGTTGGATCAGGCCAATGGCCCATCCAGTCCAACACTCTGTGTCACACGGTGGCCAGAAATACCAGGGGCCCTCAGGAGGTCCACCAGTGGGGCCAGGACACTAGAAGCCCTCCCACTGTTGCCCCCTCCCCAAGCACCAAGAAGACAGAACATCACTTGCCCCAGACCGAGAGTTCCTATCTATACCTAGTGGCTCATAGCCACTGATGGACCTCTGCTCCATATGTTTATCCAATTCCCTCTTATAAGAACATAAGAGAAGCCAATGTTGGATCAGGCCAAAGGCCCCTCCAGTCCAACACTCTGTGTCACACAGTGGCCAAAAATACCAGGGGCCGTCAGGAGGTCCAGCAGTGGGGTCAGGACACTAGAAGCCCTCCCACTGTTTCCCCCCTCCCAAGCACCAAGAATACAGAGCATCCCTTGCCCTAGACCGAGAGTTCCTATCTACACCTTGTGGCTAATAGCCACTGATGGACCTCTGCTCCATATGCTTATCCAGTTCTCTCCTGAAGCTGTCCATGCTTGTAGCTGCCGCCACCTGTTCTACCTGCTCGATTGCATTTTCATTTTTTGGGGGGACAGGAGTCCCCAAAAGTCTATGTGCTGTGCTTTATCTGATGGGTTTCTTGTGCTTTACTAGTCAAAGAGGTGAAGTTGGCAGTAAAGGGGCTGTGCTTAGTGGAAGAGCCTCTGCTTGGCTTGCAGAAGGTCCCAGGTTTGATCCCCGGGATCTCTAGTTAAAAGGATCAGGCGGCAGGTGAAACGAAAGGCCTCTGCCTGAGACCCAGAGAGCTGCTGCCAGCCAGGGTAGAACAAATGTAGAGTCCAGTGGGGGCACCATTAAGACCAGCAAAGCTTTATTCAAGGTACGAGCTTCCATGCAGACAGGCCTGACCTCGATGGACCCGTGTGTCCAATTTAGGATGAGGCAGCCTCTTGTCTGAAGCTTCTGCCACGCCTCGATTTAAGATTCTTCGAATGAGTCTCCTCAGACTTCCCAGTCCGCCACACAAAAGTCACAGGCTGGTTTTCCCGGAGCATCTTTTTTCGGAACGAGTTTTCCGAGTTTTAAGTCAGTCAGGGATTACGAGAAGCAAACGAGACTGTAAAAAATTAAAGCAGCAGAGAAATTGCGAACTGGGATCATAATTTTTGCCACGCAAAGGCAGTGCTGGGTGTAAACTCTGGCATGCACCCACAGATCCGTTGCCCCGTTGCTTCTGACCAGAAGCCTCATTGAATGGCCCCGTCTTCTCTGTAGCGCATTTAAGAACATAAGAGAAGCCAATGTTGCATCAGGCCAATGGCCCATCTGGACCCACACGCTGTATCACACAGTGGCCAGAAATACCAGGTGCCACCAGGAGGTCCAGCAGTGGGGCCAGGACACTAGAAGCCCTCCCAATCTTAACCCCCCCCCCATCAACAGAGCATCACTTGCCCCAGATCGAGAGTCCCTCTCTATACCTTGTGGCTAACAACCCACTGATGGACCTCTGCTCCATACGTTTATCCAATTCCCTCTGGAAGCCGTCCATGCTTGTGGCCACCACCACCTCCTGTGGCAGTGAATTCCATGTGTTCATCACTCTTTGGGTGAAGAAGGACTTCCTTTTATCTGTTCCAACCTGACCGCTCAGCAATTTCATGGAGTACCCACGAGTCCTTGTATTGTGAGAAAGGGAGAAAAGGACCCCTTTCTCGACCTGCTCTATCCCACGAGGGAGCGGTGGCGCAGGTGGTTAAACACCTGCTGTAATAACATCTACGAACTGCTGTAGCAGTTCGATATCCACCGTGGCCAGATTGAGCACCTGGCCCTTTGTCCCAGCTCCCGCCAACCCAGCGGTTCGAAAGCGCCCTTAACCAACTAAGCGCGAGTAGATAAATTGGAAACCTACCTTAGAAGGTAGGGGGCACCCTCCCCCATTCCGGGGGTCGTTGGAGGGCCGGTTTCGGCGGAAGGTGAACGGCGGCGGCAGCAGCGAGCGGAAAAATGGCGTCCGGAATACATCAGTGGCGAACCCGACGGCAGCGGAGAAGGCGGAGCCAGGACGACGTGTGAGCGTGGCGGCGCAGGCGGGCGGAACCGTAAAGGACAGAGCCAGGACCGTGCCAAGCATGCCGCACGCCAGAGGGGCCTACCGATCCGCCGCGAAAATTTGATCTGAAACCTGGGGATCTTGTGTATGTCTCAACCAAGAACATTAAGATGCTGCGGCCTAGCAGGAAATTGGGATGGAAGTTCATAGGCCCTTTCAAAGTGCGCAAAGTCATAAATGATGTGGCAGTTGATGTTGTTTTGCCTAAGAATTTACGTGCCTTGCATTCTGTATTTCACATGAGCCTGTTAAAGAAGGATCCTGGCCCGTCTCCATGGAGACCTGTAACTACTCCTCCTCCACCTGTCATTTTGGAAGGGGATGAACATTTTGAGATCGCTGATATCCTGGATTGTAAAGTGAAACGTGGTAAACTCTGGTACCTTATCGAATGGGTTGATTTCGGTCCCCAGCACCGCGAATGGGTGGAAGAAGGGGATATTCGGGCCCCTTACCTGATCCGTAGTTTCCACAGAAGGTTCCCGGACAAACCGGGAGGTCTCCCGCCCAGCCCGGGAGATCTCCCGCCCGGCCCGGGAGGTGTGTTGTAAGTGTATTTTAAGGGGGGCAGTATGTCAGCAAGCTGCCATTCTGTTTTCTGTGACCTCTGTGTACATATTCTTTCCCTGTTGCACCCGGCTTGGTTTCTATCATCCTACTCCTGCGTTGGAATGCAAAAGATAACTGCTGGAGGTTGTGTGGGGGAGAAGATGCTGTAATGCTTGGCTATTGCTTTTCCCATGACTACTGCACCTGTGTTATGTCTAATATCCTGCCTGGTTCCCATGGACTGGGCGCGCAACCGTTCCATTAGCCCGCCAGCGGGAAAGTTATTCATTGGACCTGTATCTCTTTGAAGTTCCTTTATTATGCTTGATCTAACTGTGTATCCCCAGTTCTAACAAAGAACGTGTTTGAGTATGTCGTCAACGCTTTGAAATAAATTTTGCTTTTCTTAAAACGTGGATTTATTCTCGATGCTTGGGGATCCAACATATTGTTAGAACTCTCTTTTTCCTATCGTTCCGAATCTGGCGAGATCATGAGCGGAATTGAGGGAAACCTACCTACCACGGAGGGGGACTCTGGATCGGTCCCACAAACCTCCGCGTCTTTGGTGTTCACGACTGCAGCCTCGTTGGAGGGTGCCGTGGGGGGAGCGATTCCCCGCCTGCCTGCACATCTGTCTTGGCCGCCTCCGACCCCTTCGCAATGGGGTCCGCGGAAGACTCACCAGCAGGATGATTGGACTATGTACAACACCCAGGGCACCCGTGAGGTGTACTCCCGTCGGGGGAGCGGATTACGTGAGAGTCTATTTGACAAGGGATTGTTCCCGGAGCCGGGGGCTACCTCGGAGAAGGGGAGCCCCGAGCGGGACCTCGAGGAGTGGATGTTCGAGCCGTCGGGACCGCGGGGCCACGCAGGAGATGAGGAGGGCACCGGAGTCTTCCCAACGGAAGAGGACTATGACCCACCCCCGGACTACCGCCCTCGGGACCCCATCCCGGAAGAAACCACCGGGGAACGACTAGCAGAACTGGAAGACTCGGTGAGAGACTTGTTGCGGGCATTCCAGGATGTGATGGAAGGTCTGCCGGGAATGATGGACGTTCGAATGGCTAATTTCCTTGACGCACACGCCGCGCAGCAACAAGTTGCTCCTGCACCGGGACTTCCCGCGCCGCCGATGCCTGCTCAACCGCTGACGGGACCACCGCTGCAAGCACCGGGAGTTCCAGCGCAGCAGGTACCTGTACAGCCGCCAGTGAGACCGCCTCTGCAAGTGCCTGTGCAACCGCCGATGCCGGGGGGTCCGCCGGTGCCGGGTCTGCCGCCACCACTGAGGCCAATGCCAGCGGGGCCACCGGTTGTGCCGGGTTTCCCTCCCAGGGGAGTTCCGGCTCAGCTGGGCCCGTTGGTAAGGCCTCCACGGCCCAGACCCAAGGATCTACTGGAGGCTACCTTCGACGGCAACCCAGATGAACTCGCTTTCTTCACGGTGAGGGTGCATAAATTCGTAGAAGAAAGTCGACACCTGTTCCGAAATGAAGCTGGTCTTATTGATGTCATCTCGGCAAGACTGAAAGGAGACGCCGCCACATGGTATGTTGGACTGCACAATGACCGCGGTCCGGAACTTTTGAATTTGCGAGCATTCATGTGGGCGCTGCGGGCGAGATTTGAAGATGTCAACGCGAGTCAAAGGGCTAAAGCGTTTCTCCGCACCTATCGCCAGAACAAGAAGTCGGTTCGCGAGTACACTCTGGAATTCCACAAGCAAGCCGCAAAGCTCCGAGACTACCCTGACCATATATTAGCTGAGATGTATCGCTTGGGTCTCAACGCAGATATCCGAGAAACGGTTCTGAAAACTGTCAACCCTGTCTCCCTAATGGCCTGGACCCAGGAAGCTGAAAATGCGGAAGACCGGCTCACCACCATCAAACTCGACCTGGCTGCTACGACCAACAGACCCGCCGCTGCCGGTGCCTCCAAACCCAAGCCTCAACGCCTGTCGGAATCAGCACGAGAACTACGTATGAAGATGGGGCTCTGTCTCAAGTGCGGGGAGAAGGGGCACTTCGCTGTGGATTGTGGCAGCCGTAAAGTACAGCCGCCTACTCCAAGCCCGAAGACACCGCTGACGGGGAAGAAGGGAATGGCTAAACCGCGTTTCTCCAAAGCTTTGCAGGCGGCCCAAGGCTCGGAGGGGAACGATCCGTCTGCTGCCGAGTCAGAAGAAGAGGTGGTGCCTGAAACGGCGGAAAACGACAACGGCCTGTTGTGAGAGGCGCAAAACGACAAGGCCATTCTAATGCTGCGCCCAAGGTGGTGAGAGAAACCCCTTCCCTATTTTTCGTGACTGTCTCATTAATGAATCCGCTCCTGGGAACCCACGTTAGGGTGAGAGCGTTGATTGATTCTGGGTGTGGGAGGGATCTCATCAGCCCTAGAGTGTTGTTGGCACTGGAAGCGGGGATAGCCCCCTTGAAGTCTCCCATCATTTTTACCCAGATGGATGGGGCACCCATGGAACCTTGTACGCACGAGACTATGGCTTTGCGGCTGGGGGCGGGCGATCATTGGGAATCCAGATCCTTCATTGTCACCCCTAAATCGCAATTCGACTTAGTTCTGGGGAGTCCCTGGTTGTTTACCCATGACCCTTACATCTTGTGGGAAGAAGGGGTTGTCAAGTTTGTGTCGGCTAAGTGTGTAAATCACTGCTGGGTGGACTCGTGGGGGGACCAGCCGACCGCGCAGTTCCCCTGCGGCACTTTGCAACCGGAAGAGTTAGCTTCTTTGCCTCGAGAGTATAGAGACTTGGCGAAAGTGTTTGGCGAAGAGGAAGCTAACGAATTGCCCCCCCATCGCTCGACTGACTGTGCTATTGAACTTTTGCCTGACTGTAAATTGCCCAAAGGTAAAATTTATGCGATGGGGCCGGCTGAGAAAGTTGAACTGCGGAACTTTATTGATAAAAACCTAGCCCGAGGTTTCATTCGCCCGGCTTCCTCCCCTTTCGCCGCGCCTGTACTTTTCCGAAAGAAGAAAGACGGGGGGCTCAGATTGTGCACTGATTATAGGGGTCTGAATGCTGTTTCTTTATCCAATGCTTACCCCCTCCCGCTAATCAAGGACTTGGTAGCTGAGGCCACCAAGGGCAAAATCTTCTCGAAACTTGACCTCCGGGATGCATATTTCCGTGTGCGCATCCGGGAGGGGGATGAAAGCAAGACTGCATTTAATACCCCTTTGGGGCAGTTTGAGTACCTCGTTATGCCCTTCGGCCTTCAAGGGGCTCCGGGGGTCTTCATGAACCTTATCAATGAGGTCCTACATGAGTTTCTATTCAAGGGAGTGGTCCTTTACCTTGATGATGTGTTGCTGTACTCTCAGGACCTCCCGTCGCATATTAAATTGGTGCGCAAGGTCCTTAAACGACTTTATGAACACCACTTGTTTGCAAAGCTGTCAAAATGTGAATTCCACAAGACATGCATTGACTTTTTGGGCTATCGCATCTCTGGGGGGACGGTTGAAATGGACCCTGCTAAAATTCAAGCTGTACTTGACTGGGAGCCCCCCAGGACCCGCAAACAATTGCAAATGTTCCTCGGATTTGCCAATTTTTACAGAAATTTCATCCAGAATTTCGCTCAAATTGCCCTTCCCCTGACTGATTTGCTCAAAACCAAGGGAAAGGGGTTTGATGCTACGAAACCAGGCGCCCCGCTTAAATGGTCCCCTGCTTGCGCAGAGGCTTTTGAGAAACTTAAACTGATGTTCACCTCTGAGCCAGTGCTGGCGCGCCCTGATGAAACTAAGAAATTCATTGTCCAAACTGATGCCTCGGATGTGGCAATGGGGGCCGCGATTTTGCAGGAGGGGGAGGATGGTCGTTTACATCCCCTCGCATTTGTGTCTAAAAAGTTTTCTGACGCTGAACGAAACTGGGGGATTTGGGAAAAGGAGGCGTCAGCAATCCGGCTGGCTCTCTCCACGTGGAGGCAGTGGTTGGAGGGGGCGCAACTGCCATTTGAAGTCTGGACTGACCATAAGAATTTGGAGATGCTGAAATCCCCCCGTTCTCTCAACGCTAAGCAACTTCGTTGGGCGGACTTCTTTGCTAAGTTTCGATTCACTCTTCGTCATTTCCCTGGGGCGGCGAATTCCCTGGCTGACGCGCTTTCACGCCTCCCACAACATGACAGTCAGCGTGAGATCATCATGGACTCTGTCTTTTCCCCCTCCCATCTGGGGGGGGCCGTGGTCACCAGGGCGCAAGCGCGGGCAATTCCACACTCTGATGAGACTACGCCTTCCCTTTTCCCTGTGGGGGGGGGGGCCTGGGTCCAAAAATATCTGTCTGCTTTGACTGTTGAGGATGATGCCTCCCTGACAACGTTGCCTGATTGTGTCCGTAGCCCTGATGGTCTGATTTATTCTGGAGACAAACTGTATGTGCCTATTTCAATGAGGAGGGAGGTGATGGAGTCTGCTCATGGTTCGAAACTGGCAGGGCATTGGAGTTTTGTTAAATCTCTACAACTCATCCGCAGACAGTTCTGGTGGCCACATATGCGCAAAGACCTCTTGATGTTTGTTCGGTCCTGCCAAACATGTGCCTTGACTAAACCCAGATTGGGCAAGCCTCCTGGTCTTCTACAGCCACTCCCTACTCCATCGAGACCATGGGAAGTGGTATCCATGGATTTTATTACTGACCTCCCTGCGAGCAAAGGGAACACTGTCATTTGGGTGGTTGTTGATTTGTTTTCTAAACAAGCTCATTTTGTACCTTTTCCTTCCTTGCCTACAGCTCAAAGGTTGGCGAAATCGTTTATGTCTCACGTGGTGAAAATTCATCAATTACCTACTAAGTTAATTTCTGACAGGGGGACCCAATTTGTTTCTAAATTTTGGAGGGAACTTCTTTCCATTTTAGGGGTGGAACAAGGACTCAGCAGCGCGTATCATCCCGAGACTGACGGACAGACGGAACGAGTTAATCAGACCCTGGAACAATATTTGCGTTGTTTTACTAATTATCAACAGAATGATTGGTGTGACTTATTGCCTCTTGCTGAATATTGTTATAATAATACTGTCCATAGCTCCACAGGCATGTCTCCGTATAAAGCTGTCTCTGGTTACGACAGCCCCCCCCTCCCTTTCTTGGAGGGGATGGGCCAACGTCCTGTGGGGGATGCTGATACCTGGTGTATGTCCTTGCAAAAAGCATGGCCTCTGTTATGCCAAACACTTGACGCAGCCAAGGCTGCTTACAAGACCCAGGCAGACAAGGGTAGGGTGGTGGGGTTTGATCTGAAACCTGGGGATCTTGTGTATGTCTCAACCAAGAACATTAAGATGCTGCGGCCTAGCAGGAAATTGGGATGGAAGTTCATAGGCCCTTTCAAAGTGCGCAAAGTCATAAATGATGTGGCAGTTGATGTTGTTTTGCCTAAGAATTTACGTGCCTTGCATTCTGTATTTCACATGAGCCTGTTAAAGAAGGATCCTGGCCCGTCTCCATGGAGACCTGTAACTACTCCTCCTCCACCTGTCATTTTGGAAGGGGATGAACATTTTGAGATCGCTGATATCCTGGATTGTAAAGTGAAACGTGGTAAACTCTGGTACCTTATCGAATGGGTTGATTTCGGTCCCCAGCACCGCGAATGGGTGGAAGAAGGGGATATTCGGGCCCCTTACCTGATCCGTAGTTTCCACAGAAGGTTCCCGGACAAACCGGGAGGTCTCCCGCCCAGCCCGGGAGATCTCCCGCCCGGCCCGGGAGGTGTGTTGTAAGTGTATTTTAAGGGGGGCAGTATGTCAGCAAGCTGCCATTCTGTTTTCTGTGACCTCTGTGTACATATTCTTTCCCTGTTGCACCCGGCTTGGTTTCTATCATCCTACTCCTGCGTTGGAATGCAAAAGATAACTGCTGGAGGTTGTGTGGGGGAGAAGATGCTGTAATGCTTGGCTATTGCTTTTCCCATGACTACTGCACCTGTGTTATGTCTAATATCCTGCCTGGTTCCCATGGACTGGGCGCGCAACCGTTCCATTAGCCCGCCAGCGGGAAAGTTATTCATTGGACCTGTATCTCTTTGAAGTTCCTTTATTATGCTTGATCTAACTGTGTATCCCCAGTTCTAACAAAGAACGTGTTTGAGTATGTCGTCAACGCTTTGAAATAAATTTTGCTTTTCTTAAAACGTGGATTTATTCTCGATGCTTGGGGATCCAACAGCGGGATAGTAAGACGAAAGTAATAAAAATAATAATCTTATAAACCTCGATCCTGTCACCCCTCAGCCGTTGTTTCTCCAAGCTAAAGAGCCCCAAGCGTTTTAAGCTTTCCTCGTAGGCCTTTTATCATTCTAGTTGCCCTTTTCTGCACTTTTTCCAATGCTATAATACCCTCTTTGAGGTGTGGTGACCAGAACAGTACTCCAAATGAGGTCGCACCATTGATTCATACAGGGGCATGATGATACTGGCTGATTTGTTTTCTATTCCCTTCCTAATAATCCCCAGCATAGGGCCACCTTTCCATCTTTCTAATGAGCTTCCTTCCATTTTAGCGATGCCTCTTAACCTCTTCCCCGATTCTCACCTCAGCTACACTTGTAAAAGGTAAAGGTTAAGGTTCCCTTGCTCGAAAGCCAGTCAAATCCGACTCTAGGGTTGCGGTGCTCATCTCCGTTTCAAAGCCGAAGAGCCAGTGCTGTCCGAAGACGTTTCCGTGGTCATGTGGCCGGAATGACTAAACACCGAGGCGCACGGAATGCTGTGACCTTCCCACCGAAGTGGTCCCTACTTATCTACTTGCAATTTCTTGCTTTCGAACTGCTAGGTTGGCAGGAGCTGGAACTAGAGAAGGGAGCTCACTCCATCTTGCGGCACCCAGGTCTCCAACTGCTGAACTACTGACCTTCCACAGCCTGCAGTTCAGCGTCTTAACCACTTGAGCCACCGCAGCTTCATTAGCTACACTTGGGTTAAGCTTAATTTATGCACTGTGGTTTTTAGTTTGTCTGCTCCCCTTTGGCGTGTCAAGTGAACGCTGAGCGGGGCCGCCTTTACTAAGCCTGGTCGGGTTTTTTGTTTGTTTGGTTAACTTTTAAGTCCGAGGCTCCAGCTGTTCCCTTTTAAGGCCGCTTGTATCCCAGCAGAGTCCTGGAGTCCGTTTAGCCGTCCAGTAACTGGTGACCTTCCTCTGTATCATCCTTTGTGCTTTGCCCGGTACAGAATCTAGTAGTGTTTATTCTGGTGCTTCCAGCTGTCTGTCCAGAGGGGCCCAGAGAAAGAATCTTTGTCAGGGAAAGGCCATGAGCTTGCAAAAAGCCTCTTTGGATGGCTTGCTTGTACTGCAGGACCTTTGCACACTGGCTCTTTGAGAGCCACCTTGGTGTAGTGGTTAAGTGCGGGGACTCTGTTCTGGGAGAATGGGGTTTGATTCCCCACTCCTCCACTTGCAGCTGCTGGATGACCTTGGGCAAGCCGTAGTTCTGCCAGAGCTGTCCTTGAAAGAGCTGTTCTAGGAAAGATCTCTCTCAGCCCCGCCTACCTCACAGGGTGTCTGTTGTGGGGAGGGGAAGGGAAAGGAGTTTGTAAGCCGCTCTGAGACTCCCTTGGGTAGTGAAGGGTGGGGTATAAATCCAGTCTCCTCTTCTTCGTCTCTTCTGTGTGCAGCCCTTGCAGGACACCTAAGCAGGTTTACTCCCAGCCAAGGGGCAGTGGCAGTGTGGTGTAGTGGTTAAGTGCACGGACTCTAATCTGGGAGAACTGATTCCCCACTCCTCCACTTGCAGCTGCTGGATGACCTTGGGCAAGCCATAATTCTGTCAGAGCTGTTCTCTCAAGGACAGTTCTGGAAAGAGCTCTCTCAGCCCTGCCTACCTCCCAGGGTGTCTGTTGTGGGGAGGGAAAGGCGTCTGTAAGCCGCTCTGAGACTCCGAGTGAAGGGCGGGGTATAAATCCAATCTCTTCTCCTCCTCCTCCTCCTTCCCCCCCCCACCACTCAGGTAGTGGTTGGCCATTGCTGGGCTCAAAGCCGAAGTCCCTCTTGCCAAGTTCTCCTGGCCCTGCCGATGATGTTGTTCTCGCACAATCTCCTTGACTCTTTGGGAATCTGAAATTTGGTTATCAGCGGCAAATGTTCCATTAAGCAGGAGTGCTTATGAAATCGGGGGGGGGGCGGGGGGGGGGGGGGGGGGGTGTTGGAATCCATCTCATTCCAGTCAAGGCCGCTTGGTTCTCCTGTGCCCCCCCCCCTTTACCTCCTTTTTAGCTTGTTTTCTCCCCCCAACATCCTCACAAAGGTACTTGGGTACTTAGAACTGTAAACTGTGGAGTGCATCTCATAGCTCCGTGCCACTAAGAGCTCGCGCATCCGGGACCAGAAGACTTCTGTTGGCTCGGAGTCTCTCTTGCATTGGCACAAGGGTCCTGGCACCGAAGGAGAAGTGCTGTCAGCAGGGTGGATCCAAGAGATCCAGCCTCATGGACCACATACAGCAAGGGTCCCCAGCGGGGTGCCCACGGGCATCACAGTCCCCCCCCCCAAGCATCTTTCTCAGTGCCTGCTCGGTGTTTTTGGAAAGAGGGTGAGGCCAGGTGGGGTCTTTGCCCGGTAATACTTCCAGTGAGCCGTTGGAGATCTGATTGGCTGTGCGGATTAAAATGACGTTGCTTCATTGGCAGCCGCCCGAACAGTGTTGGTTTTCTTCTCTCTCATGCTCCTCTTCTCCTGTGTTCCATTTTTTAAATTGCCACTCTTCTTCCCCGGCGCATGGGCTTCCTCTGAGTGGGGGGGGGGGGGCTCCACCTCTGGCAGTGGCCATTTTGTGGCTGGTTCCACTTCCCGTGGCAGCCGTTGTGTGGTTGGTGCCACCACCCTGTGCGCCCACAAACTTGGAAAGGCTGGGGACCCTTGCCGTAGAGACCCCCCTCCGCCTGAGACCCTGGAGAGCTGCTGCCAGGCAATGCTGACTTGGATAGACTGGAGGTCTGACTCAATACAAGAAGAAGAAGACGAAGAAGAGGAGATTGGATCTATACCCCATGGCCCTTCACTACCCAAAGGAGTCTCAGAGCGGCTGACAAACTCCTTCCCCTCCCCCTCCCCACAACAGACTCCCTGCGAGGTAGAAGAAGAAGAAAAGATTGGATTTAAACCCTGCGCTTCACTACCCAAAGGAATCTCAGAGTGGCTGACAAACTTGTTTCCCTCCCCCTCCCCACAACAGACACCCTGGGAGGTAGGTGGGGCTGAGAGAGCTCTGAGAGACACTGCCCTTGAGAGAACAGCTGTGAGAGAACTTGTGACTGACCCAAGGTCATCCAGCCAGGTGCAAGTGGAGGAGTGGAGGAGTGGAGAATCAAACCCAGTTCTCCCAGGTTAGAGTCCGTGCACAGAAGAAGAGGAGGAGGAGGAGGAGATTGGCTTTATACCCCGCCCTTCACTCGGAATCTCAGAGTGGCTGACAAACTTGTTTCCCTCCCCCTCCCCACAACAGACACCCTGGGAGGAGGTAGGTGGGGCCCTGAGCTCTGAGAGACACTGCCCTTGAGAGAACAGCTGTGAGAGAACTTGTGGCTGACCCAAGATCATCCAGCAGATGCGAGTGGGGAATCAAACCAGGTTCTCCCAGGTTAGAGTCCGAGCACTTAATCACGACACCAAGCTGGCTATGTGTGTGCTTCAGTACTTTAAATGTTCTGTTTTTAATTCAGCTCTCCCGACCAGTTCTTAGACATTTGAGGACTGCCTTGGCCCCTGAGCGGTACTTCCCCCCCCCCTTTGTGGTGTAGCCCCTTTCCCTTACCTCTCGTACTGACCATTTTTTTCCTTTCCTTTATCTTTCTTTTTTGGCTGAGATCTGGGAGGCTATAACTCGATAACAGACGTTTTGTTGCGCATGAAACGCATGCTCCGGGTGTCTCTGAGAGGGCAGCCGTTGACATTCAGCAGACCTCTCCCACTCCCACCACCCCCAATTGCCGGTTGCTTGTCTGGCATTAGGGACTGAACAACGTTCAGCTCCCCAAGAGGTTGAGGGGGGGAGGGTCAGCAGCAAAGACAGCAGCTGCAGAGAAGGGCTGCCTCCCTCATTCCGGATTCTGACAGCCATTCAAAGCAACCCTGGTGCATTAGCAAAAAAGGCATGGCCCCTTGATTTAAAGCATCAGCGCTCAATTCAAAACAGCGCTCACTCGAAACTATTGCACCACATAACAGCAACCCATAAACACAGGCATTTTTCTTGGAACTTACTTGTTCCAAGACATTATAAACTCATCTGCGTAGGAGCAGCTCCCATTCTCGTAAGTTAGCTCAGAGTGACCAGGTCAAGGTTCTGATTTTTTCCCTCCAATATGACACAGTGCTGTTGGGTTGGGGTTTGTTTTTGTAACTGTTAATTCATTACAAGTCCCAGACCTGAATCTGTGTAATTGAACTCTCTTTAATGAACTCTGGCAATGGCAAATGCAGTCTCTTCCAGGCCCTAGGAATTTGTAACGGTGATACGATTCTGGAAGTGGCTAGTGTTGGCACAGATCCACTGTCTCTCTTTGAGCATCCCCATAAAGCTACTCCAGAATGCTCCTAGGTCCTGCACTGCGCTCTACACCCCCAGAGGTCCAGCAGGGCCTGGAGACCTTGCTTTGGTGTGCGGAGTCTAATCTGGGAGAACCGGGTTTGATTCCCCGCTCCTCCACTTGCTCCTGCTGATGTGACCTTGGGTCAGTCACAAGCTTTGGCACAGCTGTCCTTGAAAAAGAGCAGTTTCTGTCAGAGCTCTCTCAGCCCCACCCACCTCACAGGGTGTCTGTTGTGGGGAGAGGAAGGGAAAGGAGTTTGTAAGCTGCTCTGAGACTCCAAGTGAAGGGCGGGGTATAAATCCAATCTCTTCTCCTCTTCTTCTTCTCTTCTCTAGTTTGTTTAAGTGTAGCCAGTTTGGTGCCGTGGTGAAGCGCGCAGACTCTAATCTGGGAAATCTGGGGTTTGATTCCCCACTCCTCCACTTTCAGCTGCTGGATGACCTTGGGCAAGCTATAGTTCTGATAACAGCTGTTCTTGAAAAAGAGCAGTTTCTGTCAGAGCTCTCTCAGCCCCACCTACCTCACAGGGTGTCGGTTGTGGGGAGGGGAAGGGAAAGGAGACTGTAAGCCGCTCTGAGACTCCGTGTGAAGGGCGGGGTATAAATCCAATTCTCTTCTCTTCCCTGTATTCCTCTCGAGTGAGCCAGAACCCCCTGTTGAAACAGCCTACTATGTTAATTTACCAGAGAAGGGGGTGAAAAAGAAGTTCCCGTCGCGAGCATGAGGGACGTAGTCTTTGGTCGGGTTTTGGAGGTTCCCACACATCTCGAAGGCATCACCAAGGTGTCACCACTTTGAAATCCCCGTGGACGTCGTCATAAATTGAGCTAAACAGGGCGATAAAGTATGGCACTCAAATGTCGTTCCTGTTAAAGCAGCTTGAGAAATCACATCGGCCTGTCACTACCACGGCATGGCGACCTGGACCACCTCTGTTCAGATGGCTTTTGTCCATTCGGGCAAATCTGCCAGGTCAGGTTTCCTGGGAATTCCAGAGATGCTGTTCCAATCTAGTGTGTTTGACAACGGCTCCTTTTAGTTTTCACTGCTACGCTAGAGAATTAACAAGCAAGGAAAACGCAACGAGATGGAGGGAAGCGGCCTGATACTGAATCAGACTCTCAGTCTGTCGAAGTCAGTCTTGTCGACTCAGATGGACAGAGGCTTCTGTCCTGCCTGGTCCTTTTAGCTGGAGAGGGCAGGGTTTGAGCCTGGGACCTTCTGTGTGCCAAGCAGAGGTTCTTCCACTGAAGAAGAAGAAGAAGAAGAGATTGGATTTGTACCCCGCCCTTCACTTGGAGTCTCAGAGCGGCTTACAAACTCCTTTCCCTTCCCCTCCCCACAACAGACACCCGGTGAGGTGGGTGGGGCTGAGAGAGCTCTATCGAGAGCAGCTCTGAGAGAACTGTGGCTTGCCCAAGGTCATCCAGCAGCTGCAAGTGGAGGAGTGGGGGAATCAAACCCAGTTCTCCCAGATTAGAGTCCGCCCACTTCACCACTACACCAAACTGGCTCTCTTTGAACAGCAGCCCCTCCCATCTTGCCTATAATAAGTTGTACCAAAATTCATGGAGCGTCTTCTCTTCCTCTGCCCTCTCCTTAGCCTGACCTCTAAGGTGAATGCGAGGGGTTTATCATGCAGCAGCCCAACTTTTCTCCTCTTCCCTCCTCCCTGGTATGGCAGGTGGGTGGTGATTCCAGAAACATCAGGATCCGGCTTCTGAGCATGAGTGCCGTTCGTTGGATTTGGCCACAGAATCCTTAGCCTTTCAGGTGTTTGAAAGCCTTTGCACGTGGAACGCAGACCGTTTCTGACACGGCTGTTTTCTGAAGACCACCGATTGCTGAAATCACCTTCTTCAAAGCGGTTTCCTGTCACTTGTCCGTAAAAAAGGATTTCAGAGCCAGGGCTGTTCTACTCTGCCAGGGTAGAATAAATGCCTGCAAAGGGAAGTGTCCAGACGATGTTACAGACAGCGGGAACAGATCGGGGCCCCTGGGATGGGGCTCAGAGCAAGTGAACCTGTTTAAGAAGGCAGCTCCGTGCCCACCTCCCTGCCTTACTCTTGGGTTGTTTTCAGTGTGTGTGTGTGTGGGGGGGGATAACATAAGAACATAAGAGAAGCCAATGTTGGATCAGGTCCAACACTCTGTGTCACACTGTGGCCAAACATACCGGGTGCCATCAAGAGGTCCAGCAATGGGGCCAGGACACCAGAAGCCCTCCCACTGTTGCCCCCCCTCCCAAAGCACCAAGAATACAGAGCATCACTGGCCCCAAACTGAGAGTTCCTATCTACACCTTGTGGCTAATAGCCACTGATGGACCTCTGCTCCATATGTTTATCCAGTTCCCTCTTGAAGCCGTCCATGCTTGTAGCCACCACCACCTCCTGTGGCAGTGAATTCCTTGTGTTAATCATGTGTTCAAAAACTGGCTAGTTTTTATGGATCAAAAACTGGCTAGTTCATAGAAAACAGAGAGTGAGTGTAGGTGGGCAATTTTCTCAGTGGAGGGTGGTAAGCAGTGGGGTACCGCAGGGATCAGTACTTGGTCCACTGCTTTTTAACTTGTTCATTAATGATTTGGAGATGGGAGTAAGCAGTGAAGTGGCTAAATTTGCGGATGATACAAAGTTGTTCAGGGTGGTGAAAACCAGTGAGGATTGTGAGGCACTCCAAGGGGATCTGTCAAGGATGGGCGAGTGGGCGTCAACATGGCAAATGGGGTTCAATGTGGCCAAGTGCAAGGTGATGCACATTGGAGCCAAAAATCCTAAATATAAATACACATTGATGGGGTCTGAACTGGCAGAGACTGAGCAAGAGAGAGATCTTGGAGTTGTAGTGGATAACTCACTGAAAATGTCGAGACAGTGTGTGACTGCAATAAAGAAGGCCAATGCTATGCTGGGGATTATTAGGAAGGGTATTGAAAACAGATCAGCCAATATAATAATGCCCCTATATAAATCAATGGTGAGACCTCATTTGGAATACTGTGTGCAGTTCTGGGCACCACACCTTAAAAAGGATATTATAGCTTTGGGAAAAGTGCAGAAAAGGGCAACTCGAATGATAAAAGGGTTGGAACACTTTCCCTATGAGGAAAGGTTAAAGCGCTTAGGGCTCTTTAGCTTGGAGAAAAGACGACTGAGGGGTGACATGATCGAGGTTTATAAGATTATGCATGGGAAAGAGCAGGTAGAGAAAGAGGTACTTTTCTCCCTTTCTCACAATCCAAGAACTCGTGGGCACTCCATGAAACTGCAGAGCGGTCGGGTTAGAACGGATAAAAGGAAGTACTTCTTCACCCGAAGAGTGATTAACACATGGAATTCACTGCCACAGGAAGTGGTGGGTGCTACAAGCATGGACGGCTTCAAAAGGGAATTAGATAAGCATATGGAGCAGAGGTCCATCAGTGGCTATTAGCCACAAGGTATAGCTAGGGGCTCTGGGGCAAATGATGCTCTGTCTTCTTGGTGCTTGGGGGGGGGTCAACAGTGGGTGGGCTTCTAATGTCCTGGCCCCACTGCTGGACCTCCTGATGGCACTGGTATTTCTGGCCACTGTGTGACACAGTGTGTTGGACTGGATGGGCCTTTGGCCTGATCCAACATTGGCGTCTCTTATGTTCTTATGTTCTTATGTGTTAATCGTGTTTTGTTTAGCTTCTCCAACCCAGTGCTGATACCAGGAGGCACTTCAGAACGGGGAATCGTCGTGCTTCAAAGAACGAAGTCTCCCTTTCTGAATGTTCCAGGAAGCACCACCCATGTCCCGTGTGCTGAATGGACTGTTCTCCTGACACCCCTCCCCACCTTGGATGGAAAGACACAGTTCCCCCCCCCCTCCAGAGAGGGAGGAAAACAGTCCGCTCTGGCTAGGAATTGGGTCTTCACGGGGCCTCCAGGGGTCCCTTTATCAGCCAGCGGGCAGCCTGGCTTATCTTCCCTGAGACTGGAGAAGGAATCCACCGTCTCTGCCCCCCCTGCATTCTTGGGCAAGGGATAGCAAGATCTGACCATTCCTCCCCCCCCCCCAGCATCTATCATTGCCTGTCCATTTTCCAGCAGCGCCTTTTTGGCAGGCATTGGGCTGGGGCTCAAGAGTGTTGGGGAGAACCTGTTTCTGGTTTTGTTTACAGTATTTTTAATTGTTTTCACAAGTATAAACAAACATACATATTTCATGTTTCAATATGATTCGAGTCTGTCATTTTTCTTTGTCTTTCATCCATGTATAGACCCTCGGCCATCTTTTCAGATAAACTTTGTCATCTTTGCCTTGCATTAATACGTTCACTTCATCCAGTTCTGCTAAATTTAACAGTTTATTAGTCAATTCTTCCTCACTCGGAATTTTGTCCGATTTCCAATATTTAGCCCATATAATTCTAGCAGATGTTACTATCATTATCATTAAATACATATCACATTGTCTAGTATTTTCTGGAATCATGTTCAACAAATAACATTCAGGTTCTAGTTTCAAATTCACATCCGTAATTTCCAAAATTACCTTCTGTACCTTACGCCAATACTTTTGGATTTTTGTACAATTCACAACATATGGTAAAATGTACCAACCGCTTTTTACATTTCCAGCCTTTATTTGTAGAGTCTTTGTAACATTTCACGATTTTTTCTGGTGACCAATGCCATCTATAGAACATCTTCTATATATTCTCTTTATATGTTGTGGCCCTCATGAGTCTGGAAGTCTTCCATATTTTTGACCACGCATCTGTGTCAAAACTGTGGCCAGTACCTTCCACCCAGGAGATCATAGATGGTTTTATTATGTCCTCTAACATATAACCCGCCAACAACAAATCATATGCATTTTGAATTATTTTCTCATTAGTGGTAAGCCAAATCTTATCCAATTTGTTCTTACAGGTTTCACACCGGTAGGGGAGAACTTTTTCTGTCCGTATCCCAAGGCAGGCTAGAAGGAATTGTCCCTTAACGATGAAGCTGCCGGTCCCCCTTCTTCTTTCTAGCAGAGCTGGCCATGGCTTCCCTCTAGGGCATCCACTGCAGTATCCTCCGCGCACCGGTATAGATAGGAACTCACAGGCTGGGGCAAGGGATGCTCTGTCTTCTTGGTGCTTGGGGGGGTCAACAGTGGGAGGGTTTCTAATGTCTGGCCCCACTGCTGGACCTCCCGATGGCACCTGGTGTTTTTGGCCACTCTGTGACACAGAGTGTTGGACTGGATGGGCCTTTGGCCTGATCCAACATTGGCGTCTCATGTTCTACCATGAACACATCCTGCTCGGGTGCCTGGTAGGCATTCATTTCTTCCCTGTACTGTGTGGCCCTAGTTAGAAACGTTAAATACTTCTCTGTAAACCGCTCCGAGCCTTCGGGAAGGAGCGGTATATAAGCTGAATGAAATAAATAAATAAATAATGTCAACCTACCCTCTGTGGTTCTTGTGCCCTTCCAAACCCCTCTGCCCTTCAGAATTCCTTAGTAGAGTGCAGTGTGTGTGAGTGTGTGTGTGTGTGTGTGTGTGTGTGGCTTCCCCTTCCCTGAGCGTGTAAGAGACAGGGAAGCATAATAAGGAAGTCCTTCTCCCAAAGAGTGATGAGCACATGGAATTCACTGCCACAGAGGAGGTGGTGGCGGCTACAAGCATGGACAGCTTCAAGAGGGAATTGGATAAATATATGGAGCAGAGGTCCATCAGTGGCTATTAGCCACAAGATATAGATAGGAACTGTCGGTCTGTGGCAAGTGATGCTCTGTATTCTTGGTGCTGGGGGGGTCAACAGTAGGAGGGCTTCTGGTGTCCTGGCCCCACTGCTGGACCTCCTGAGTGCACCTGGTACTTTTGGCCCCTGTATGACAGAGTGTTGGACTGGATGGGTCATTGGCCTGATCCAACATTGGCTTCTCTTATGTTCTTATAAGTGGGAATTAGATAAACATCTGGAGCAGAGGTCCATCAGTGGCTCTTAGCCACAAGGCATAGAGAGGAACTCTCAGGCTGGGGCAAGTGATGCTCTGTATTCTTGGTGCTTGCGGGGAGGGAGGGGGCAACAGTGGGAGGGCTCCTGGTGTCCTGGCCCCACTTCTAGATCCCTTGATGGGACCTGGTATTTTTGACCACTGTGTGACACAGAGTGTTGGACTGGATGGGTCATTGGCCTGATCCAACACTGGCTTCTCTTATGTTCTTATAAGAGGGAATTGGATAAGCATATGGAGCAGAGGTCCATCAGTGGCTATTAGCCACAAGGCATAGATAGGAGCTCTCGGTCTGGGGCAAGGGATGCCCTGTATTCTTGGTGCTTGGGCGGGGGGCAACAGTGGGACGGCTTCTAGTGTCCTGGCCCCACTGCTGGACCTCCTGAGGGCACCGGGTATTTTTGGCCCCTGTGTGACAGAGTGTTGGACTGGATGGGCCATTGGCCTGATCCAACATTTGGCTTCTCTTATGTTCTTATGTTTAATAATAATAATCGTACAGCAGTCGGCGTAGTATAGCCAGGATTGTTTGTCCGAAGATCCTTTGGCGGCCTGCAACTCTAGCTCCTTCTGTGGCCCAGCTGGCTGCACGTGGAGGAGGCGTGGGGAATCCAACCCAATTCTCCAGATCAGAGTCTGCCACTCTTAACCACAACACCAGACTGGCTCTAGGGAAGCATGATGAAGTTGGCAGACAGATGCTCTTGGGTTTCTTCCCACGCGGCTTGTTTGAATTACTCATTCCCGGCCAGTCCGGTTAGACTGCTAGAGACTCTCCGGAGACGCTGGTTGAGTTCTTTCACATTACCTACTACCTGATCCTTGATTTGGAGATGCTGGGGATTGAACCTGGGACCTTCTGCATGCCAAGCAGAATCTGTGCTACTGAGGCTCCTTCTACACATCACGGACACAAGCAATGCTCCCTCTAAGCTCTGGAGTCTTGTGAGGAAAAAATTCTACTTTGTGAGCTACGGACATTAAAGTTGTCAGCGAGCGATTTGGCTGCTGCATAAATTAGTCTGCTCTCCAGAGTCATCCTTCCTGAGCAAAGACAAAAAATGTGTGAGCCAGAAGCTAAAAAACTGTGAGCCACGCTCACTCTAACTCAGCTTAGAGGGAACACTGGACAGAAGGATTTTTGGTTTTGGTATTTTAGCATTTGAGTGTGCGCCCGTGCCTGGAAGTCATGGCGACCTCTGGCAACTCCTCCCGGGACCCGGAGGATGTTCAGAGAAATAGCTTGATCGCCTGCCTCTGGCATCCCGGCCCTGGCATTCTCTGGAGGTCTCCATCCAAATACCTGCCAGGGTCAGCCCTGCTTAGCTCCCGAGACCTGATGAGATCGAGCTTGCCTGGGCTACCCGGGTCAGGACCCAGACACAAGGATTTTGTATCACACGTCCAATGGGAGTTCTGTGCCTTCCAGACACACACCGGCTTTGCTCTTTTCTGTTTGCAGAAACGTGAAACCAGCACATGGGGAAGAAGAAGAAGAGGAGGAGATTGGATTTATACCCCACCCTTCACTACCCAAAGGAGTCTCAGAGCAGCTGACAAACTCCTTCCCCTCCCCCTCCCCACAACAACAGACCCCCTGGGAGGTCGGTGGGGCTGAGAGAGCTCTGACAGAAACGGCTCTTTTTCAAGGACAGCTCTTGTCAGAACTACGGCTTGCCCAAGGTCATCCAGCCAGGTGCAAGTGGAGGAGTGGGGAATCAAACTCGGTTCTCCCAGATTCGAGTCCGCGCACTTCACCACGACACCAAACTGGCTGGGGAGGGTTGACGAAAGCCGCTTCTCCCTGCATGCTGTGGTTGCAACAGGGATGAGGCACGGGTCCCATCGCGCACGTGACACACAGTCCTCACGTCCTTCCCCAACAAACCTGAGGACTTCGGAATGTGTAGCTGATGCAAGACAGAACACTGTGTGTGTGTGTGCTTTTAAAACAGATGGGCTTTGGTGTATGCGGAGGCCGGCCCAGTTAATTTTCTCTGTTGCTCTCTGCTTGCCCCAGAGACAAGCTGGGTAGTGACTGAAATCTGGGGGCATTTCTTTTTGCTGACACGCACACATAATCGATTGGGAGGCAAGCCCGGATTTCCCTCGGCATAAGGAGGCGCGCAAGGCCCTCTGGAAGCCAGAGATGGGCTGAGCCAGACTTGTAGACTGAGATCTGTGCGCTCCCCTCCCCACCTGCCATGTGCCCTCTTTCTCCTCCACTCCACCCCACATGCCCTGAAGGAGTGCCCCCTTCCGTCCTGTTCTCCCCACTCAGTGATCAGGTTGGAGGCCCAGTTGTTTCCTGTCTCATCTGTAGACGTTTCAAGGCACTCCTTTCTCCCTCTCAGCCCAGCATCCCTGTTCGTTTCCACGCCTTCCTCTGTCCTGTGCTGTTTGTGCAGAGTATGTGCAGAGTATCCACCACAACTGCTGTTGACTCTGTGCCAGTTGGGCGTAGTGGTTAAGTGCAGGGACTCTAATCGGGGAGAATCGGGTTTGATTCCCCACTCCTCCACTCGCAGCCGCTGGGTGACCTTGGGCACGCCATCGTTCTGTCAAGAGGTGTTCTCTCAAGAGCAGCCCTCGAGAGAGCGCTCTCAGCCCCGCCTACCTCACAGGGGGTCTGTTGCAGGGAGGGGCAGGGAAAGGAGGTTGTAAGCCGCTCCGAGACTCCTTCGGGTAGTGAAGGGTGGGGTATAAAAGCCAACTCTTCCTCTACATGTAAAAAATAGGCTTTTCCCAGGTTTCTAAACCAGCAGATGGACATTCAGGACAGTTTTTGCTTTACATCTCAACCTTCCTGCATGACACAAAGGGAGGGGGTTTGGCTCATTGGCAGAGGCCTTGGCTTTGGATTCCGAAGGTCCCAGGTTCAACCCCCAGCATCCCCAGCTAAAAGGAGCAGGTAGTTGGTGACATGAAGGAGCTTTTGCCGGGCAGAGTAGACTGTACTGACCTGGGCAAACCCAGGATCTGACTTAGTATCAAGCAGCTTCAGCCCTGTGTCTGTACATTTGGCTTGCCAACCTCCAGGACGGGCCTGGAGATCTCCCAGAATTACAACTGTTCTCCAGCTGAAAGAGATCAGTTTCCCTGGAGAAAAATGGCTTTGAGGCGGGGGGTGGGGGCAGGTAGGCTGTATGGCATTGCGTCCCTGCTGAGACCACTTGCTCGAAAGCCAGTCGAATCCAACTCTAGGGATGCGGTGCTCATCTCCCTTTCCAAGCCAAAGAGCCAGCGCTGTCCGAAGACTTTTCCGTGGTCATGCGGCCGGCGTGACTAGACGCCGAGGAGCACGGAACGCTGTTACCTTCCCAACGAAACAGTGCCTATTTACCTACTTGCAATTCAAACTGCTAGGTTGGCAGGAGCTGGGGCCAGAGATGGGAGCTCACTCCATCACGCGGCACTCGGGTCTCGAACTGCCGAGCTACCGACCCCCCTGTGCCCCAACCCCAAATCTCCAGGAATTTTCCAGCCCAGAGTTGGCAGCCCTAATGTCCATGCTCTAAGTTGGTCTCCTTCCAAGCAGATTCCCCCCCCCGCTACCTCCTAACTCCAAAATTAAGGCCACCACCCTATGTACACTTCCTTAGCAGCAAGAAGCTTTACTAAACAAAGTAGGATTTGCGGCCGAGTAAACATGGGCTTGGTCTCTTGTCTCCCACAGGGCAGGGGTAGTCAGGAAGATCCTAAGCAGGAGACCTGGATCTCTGTGGGATGCCACCTGGTGGTCAGGAAGGAGAACTGACCCTCCCTGGGTGGGTTCAGAGGGGCAGCGAATCCCACCATTATGCCAGCTCAAATTTGATCCCGATCTTTTCGCACGACCGGACATCCCCCGGGGGAATTGCCTTACTGTGTGCTGCTTCCGTTGTGGATTGTCTAGATGGTGTCCACTAAATGAGACGGGCGCGCAGTGGCTTTTTAAAAAACAAAAAAGTTTGAGCATGCGCATAGGCATGATATTGCGTCCTTGGTTATTCGCGCATGCGCAGAATCAATGATTTTTTTAAAAATGGCGCCCGTTCTCACAAGGCTGCACAGCTTAGAGGGAGCCTTGGTTGGCGGTGGGATTCACGCTTGGTGGGCGATTTGAGGGGCCAGGGGTCTGTCGGTCGTGTTCCTGGTCCCCCGCCTCTCTGTGCTGCCAGAGACGCGGGGCGAGGGGGAAAGAAGCCATCTCTAACTCTACCCTCTGCTGTGTTTGGTTCCCGCAGGAGTACAAGCAGAAGCTGGCTCGGGTCACGCAGGTCCGCAAGGAGCTCAAGTCCCACATCCAGAGCCTGCCCGACCTTTCGCTCTTGCCCAACGTGACAGGAGGGTTGGCACCACTGCCGTCCGCCGGGGACCTGTTCTCGACTGACTAAGGCCCCTCGCGGGGGGTCCGCGTTCCCACCCCTTCCCACCCCTCCTTCCAGCAGAACTACTCGGGACGACTGGAGATCCTCCTCCTTCCCCGCTCTCCGGCACAGGAAGGAACAGACAGAGGCCCTCCTCCGACCCTCTCCGCGGCGCGTGCCGCCCCTCATGTTGACGGGGCGGGGGCGGCTACCGGTTCTTCGGAAGAAGGCCACCTCTCTCGCATTTGGCACACAAAAAGGATCACATTCACACGGGGCTCCCCTTAGTACATCCAGTTTCTACGGCAGACCCTGTGAATCATGTGTGTGTGTCTCTCGCGCGCGCTCTCTCTCTCTGCTTCTACTTTTTTCAGCAAAAAGAATGTTAATTTCTGCTTTGCCCCCCACCCCGGTATAAAAAAGAACCGGGTGGTTTTCTAAATCGGTTTTGTGTTGTGTCAGCCTTGATTTCGGGTGGGGGGGGGGCTCACCAGTTGTATCCCTTTTAGGGAAGGGGCGGGACTTCCGCTTCACGGATGACCCCGGCTGGGTGTGGCTTGTGTCCCTTTGCGGCGTGCAGGGCCACAAGCAACCAAAACACGTCCCCGTGACCGTGAGGCGAGTGCGCGTTCCCCCTTGCCATGCTGCACATGGGCCCGCGCTCCTCCATGGGCGGTCTCGCTCAGGTTCCCCTTTTGTCTGGGTTTGGGCCCCAGTCGTCTCCCCTCACCCTCTCAATCTGCCGCGGCCGTGCGTCCGAGCGCGGAAGCAGCCCCGGCTCTGAAATAGCCTAAATTTAATCTGTAGACTTTAGCAGGAGGCCAGTTGTTTGTTGCCACGATCCTCAAGAGAGTCGTGGGTCCAGCCCCACTGGAATGCGCAAGAGGGTGCGGAGGAGTTTTCCAGCCGGTTAATGCCCGTGGTTGATTGGCGTCGATCCGTCTGGGTTCACAGCGGCTGTTTCTCTCCCTTGACCAACCCGTAGCAATATCCGTGCACCTGTCATTTGTATGTTATGTTCACGGAGGCTGGTCGTGCTCTATCTGGGGATTTCCCCTCCTGAAGTAAGGGACAAGTTGCCATCGGGCTGCCCACTGCCAGAGACGTCCCAGCACCCTCTGGCTTGAGAGGAGGGAGTTGACCTTCCCCAGGCACGGATGGGATCCGATGGGCTTTTCCTTCGTCGTGCCCACAAGCGCCCGGCCGTCTGTGTCAAGTTTTGCCAAATGCCGCTGGGACAAATGTGTTCCTTCCCCAAGGCACAGTGCATCCAGTCTTTTGAGTTTTAAACTGAAAATTTCCTTCCCTGTTGAGGCCACAAGACGCATGTCTCCTCTGAAGAAAGTCCGCCCAGGTTGGTTTCAGAGACACGGCACCACTGTGTTGTCCAGGGGCTTTCGTGAAGCCACCTTTCTATCCGGGGGGCTCTGAAAATGAGCCTCCAGTCTGCGGTGGTCTCCCCATGAAAAGCGGCTTTTTGTGACTCTGTCTCATTTCTAGACGAACAGGAAGTTTAGGGTAAACACACGGGTCCGGGCATCCCAAGTGGGATTGTTTGAGTGACTTTTGCTGTGAGTACAATATTCGGAGTTTGAAGAAATAGCAATGGCTTCTGGGTTTCTCCCCCCCCCCCTCCCCTGCAAAATGTTTTTATGCTTTATTTTAACATAACTGAAACCTTGCAAATTTAATTTGATTCACCTGGTCAGGGAGGGTGTGTCGGGCACTCGGGGGGGGGGGGTTGTCTCAAGATCAAAGCGTTTTCGTAAAATCTATATGTGAATTGATTTAGAGACAAACTTAGCGGTATAGGCTGCCATTTAAGCAGCAGTATATTCTGAAATGTCTGATAAATATATTTTTGAATAAAGAGGGTGTCGTTCAGCGGGTGTGCGGCCCTTTTATTGAAGAGCAGCGAGGGCCTCCGTCGTCGTCTTTGAAAGCCGATTCCGCTGTGAGAGCGGAGCCGAAAATAACGGAGCAGCAGCCGTCACGCCTGATCTTTAGCCGCAGGTCTTCTGCCGTTCAAAGCGCTGACCCAGTTCAAGAATACCTTGATCCAGCCCTGTCCTGGGTAGCCCAGGCAAGTCATAAGAACATAAGAGATGCCAATGTTGGATCAGGCCAAAGGCCCATCCAGTCCAACACTCTGTGTGACACAGTGGCCAGAAATACCAGGTGCCCTCAGGAGGTCCAGCAGTGGGGCCAGGACATTAAAAGCCCTCCCACTGTTGACCCCCCCTAAGACACAGCATCACTTGCCCCAGAGTCCCTATCTATCCCTTGTGGCTAATAGCCACTGATGGACCTCTGCTGCAGATGCTTATCTAATTCCCTTTTGAAGCCGTCCATGCTTGTAGCCGCCACCACTTCCTGTGGCAGTGAATTCCAAGTGTTAATCACTCTTTGGGTGAAGAAGGACTTCCTCTTATCCATTCTAACCCGACCGCTCAGCAATTTCATGGAGTGCCCACAAGGAGTTCTTGTATTGTGAGAAAGGGAGAAAAGTACCTCTTTCTCTACCTGCTCTATCCCATGTATAATCTTATAAACCTCAATCATGTCACCCCTCAGCCGTCGTTTGTCCAAGCTAGAGAGCCCTAAGCAACCTTTCCTCATAGGGAAAGTGTTCCCTATGATCAGATCTCGGAAGCTAAGCAGGGTCGGCTCTGGTTAGTATTTGGATGGGAGACCTCCTTGGAATACCAGAGGTGGGGGCGGGCTTTCTTCAGCCACATCTCTGAATTTCCTCCAGGCCTCCAGAAGGGGTCAGTCACCAGAGGGCGCCATGACTTTCAGGTGTGCGCACGCACACACACATGCACATATAAAAAATACCAAAAAATAACCCCTTTGATCCTGGCTAGTCCCAGGCTCCCTCTAAGCTGTGGAGTCTTGTGAGCAGAAATGCTACACTGTGAGCTACTGGCATCTAGTCCAACCCCCTGCCCAATGCAGGAAATTCACAAATACCTCCCCCAAACACACACACCATTGACCCCTGTTCCATGCCGAGAAGAGGGCAAACAACTTCCAGGATCTCCAGCCAAACTGGCCTGGAGAAAAATTGCTTCCTGACCCCAAAGTGGCGATCGGCATTTCCCCAGGCGTGCCAGAAAGGGCCACGAGAACTAAGCCCTGAGGCAACCCTTCCTGCCCTCCCTCTCGTGACCTGCCCAAGTTCACAGAATCAGCATTGTTGTCAGATGGCCATCTGGCCTCTCTCAGAAAACCTCCCAAGAAGGAGAGCCCACCACCTCCCGAGGAAGCCTGTCCCACTGAGGAACGCTCTTAACTGTCAGGAAGTTCTTCCTCATGTTTAGCCGAAAACTCTTCTGATTTAATTTCAACCTGTTGGTTCTGGTCCAACCTTCTGGGACAACAAAACATCTCCACACCATCCTCTAGATGACAGCCCTTCAAGTACTGGAAGTCGAAGATGGTGATCCTATCCACTCTCTGTCGTCTCCTCTCCAGGCTACACATACCCAGCTCCTTCAGCCTCTCCTCCTAGGACTTGGTCTCCAGACCCTTCACCATCTTCATTGCCCTCCTCTGGACACGTTCCAGCTTGTAAATATCCTTTTGTGACAAAGGCTTCCGTGGGCCGATAACCCACTTGATCAGATGCCTGCGACATTTAGTTGGCTGGGATATTTGCCACTGCAGGGAGGGAGCGAGGATGCAAAGAACACCGAGGAGGGCCCAGCTTCCCCGAGGAAGACCACAGGTGAAAAAAGACGACCACAGGTGAAAACAAGGCCCAGTCCGAAGATTTGGAGATGGGAGTAAGCAGTGAAGTGGCTAAATTTGCGGATGATACAAAGTTGTTCAGGGTGGTGAAAACCAGTGAGGATTGTGAGGCACTCCAAGGGGATCTGTCAAGGATGGGCGAGTGGGCGTCAACATGGCAAATGGGGTTCAATGTGGCCAAGTGCAAGGTGATGCACATTGGAGCCAAAAATCCTAAATATAAATACACATTGATGGGGTCTGAACTGGCAGAGACTGAGCAAGAGAGAGATCTTGGAGTTGTAGTGGATAACTCACTGAAAATGTCGAGACAGTGTGTGACTGCAATAAAGAAGGCCAATGCTATGCTGGGGATTATTAGGAAGGGTATTGAAAACAGATCAGCCAATATAATAATGCCCCTATATAAATCAATGGTGAGACCTCATTTGGAATACTGTGTGCAGTTCTGGGCACCACACCTTAAAAAGGATATTATAGCTTTGGAAAAAGTGCAGAAAAGGGCAACTCGAATGATAAAAGGGTTGGAACACTTTCCCTATGAGGAAAGGTTAAAGCGCTTAGGGCTCTTTAGCTTGGAGAAAAGACGACTGAGGGGTGACATGATCGAGGTTTATAAGATTATGCATGGGAAAGAGCAGGTAGAGAAAGAGGTACTTTTCTCCCTTTCTCACAATACAAGACCTCGTGGGCACTCCATGAAACTGCAGAGCGGTCGGGTTAGAACGGATAAAAGGAAGTATTTCTTCACCCAAAGAGTGATTAACACATGGAATTCACTGCCACAGGAAGTGGGGGGTGCTACAAGCATGGACGGCTTCAAAAGGGAATTAGATAAGCATATGGAGCAGAGGTCCATCAGTGGCTATTAGCCACAAGGTATAGCTAGGGGCTCTGGGGCAAGTGATGCTCTGTCTTCTTGGTGCTTGGGGGGGGGGTCAACAGTGGGAGGGCTTCTAATGTCCTGGCCCCACTGCTGGACCTCCTGATGGCACTGGTATTTCTGGCCACTGTGTGACACAGAGTGTTGGACTGGATGGGCCTTTGGCCTGATCCAACATTGGCGTCTCTTATGTTCTTATGTTCTTATGAAGAGATCGAGACCCAGCGGGAGTGGGCTACATCCTCCACTGTCCATCACTTAGCAGAGGTTCGCCCCGCGGTGCCAAGTCAATGGCTGCGTAAGGTCCCGATTGGCTCTCGCTTCCACTGGTGCTCTGCGGGTAGATTATGACACTCATTGGCCTGGGATACTGGCCCTCTTGGAGTCTTTGTAATCCCCCCCGCCTCCTGCCACCCATCCTTTTTGACATTTTTTCCCCCACCCTCGGTATAAGTCTCTCTAGGGGGCTGTGGTGGCTCAGTGGTTAAGACGCTGAACTGCAGACTGGAAGGTCGGTAGTTGGGCAGTTTGAGACCCGAGTGCCGCGTGACGGAGTGAGCTCGAGTCTCTAGTCCCAGCTCCGGCCAACCTAGTAGTTTGAAAGCAAGAAATTGCAAGTAGATAAATAGGGACCGCTTCGGTGGGAAGGTAAACAGCATTCCGTGCGCCTCGGCATCTAGTCACGCCGGCCACATGACTACGGGGACGTCCTCGGACAGTGCTGGCTCTTCAGCTTGTTAACGGAGGTGAGTAGCGCCCCCTAGAGTCGGATTCGACTGGCTTTCGAGCAAGGGAAACCTTTACTTTTATAAGTCTCTGCTAAGTGAACGGAACACTGTGCCCCTGATCAAGTGGGCTTTGGCTAGTGAAACCTGGCCCAGGGATGGCTTCAGGTAGCATTTCATCTCCGCCACCTGGGCTTTACAGGGAGGCGGCGGCGGGGCAGGGGATGTGTGCTTCTGTTTCAGCCTTGCTCCTGGCGATAACTAGATGGCCTTTGGGCACCTGACACCTGTGATTCTGATTGCTAGAACATCAGAAATGTAATATTTGTGAAGACGTGCCCTCATGAGACTGACTTATGTTTGAGAGCCAGCTTGGGGTAGTAGTTAAGAGTGGCGGATTCTAATCTGGAGAACCCAGTTTGATTTTCCACTACTCCTCCACGTGCAGCCAGCTGGGTGACTTTGGGTCACTCCCAGTTCTCTCAGAGCTGTTGTCTCAAGAGCAGTTTGTTGAGTTCTCCCATCTCCACCTCCCTCACAGGCAATGCTCCCTCTAAGCTGCGGAGACTTGTGAGCAAAAATTCTACTTTGTGAGCTACTGGTATTAAAGTTGGGAGCGAGCGATTTGGCTGCTGCATCAATTAGTTTGCTCTGAGCAAAGACAAAAATCTGGGAGCCAGGGGCTAAAAAACTGTCAGCTAGCTCACACTCACTCAGCGTAGAGGGAACACTGCTCACAGGGTGGAGTCTGTTGTGGGGAGAAGACAGGAAGGAGATTGTAAGCTGCTCCAAGAATCCTTTGGGTAGTGAAGGGTGGGGTATAAAACCAACTCTTTTTTTCTAATAAAAAAAAAAATCTTAGAGAATTCCTATGCGAAGACTTGATTTGGGGTGGGAGAAGGCCCAACTGCATGCAATGTAGAGTGGCTGGCACTTTGCACATGCTCAGACACTCTCCACCATCCACAGCCCCCAGGGGTGGTGCCCTGTTGTCCAACACAGCCCTGCCAAACGCACTGCATGGAGTTCCTACCAGTTGCATCGGGCCTGACTGCAGAGAGGGAGGTGCCAGGGCCCAGCCAGCCCCATAGCTAGGGAATTCTTTGGGAGGGGGCCTCGGGAGGCTGGCCAGCTAATTAAATGAAAGTACAGTGCAGGTGGTAAGTTGGAGCACTTTGGGGGCAGCCCAGGATTGAGGGGGCCCAGAAGAAACACCAGGGGGGCAGGCCCCGCGGGCCCCATGTTAGCTACGGCCCAGGCCCAGGCGTGAGGGCAGGATTCCTCTGCCTTCCTGGAAGCGGTGGCAACTGCAGGAGGACTTCTTGAGGCTGTGCTTTGTCCAGGTGCAGGCCTGGCCAACAGTCCCCCTGCATGGGCAGGCAAGCAGTCTCCCCGTCGCGGCAGCCCGGTGTGGTCACACAAAGCAGTGACCGCAATGTCCTTTCCTGCACCGCTCCGAATGCTCCTAGGGGGGCAGTGTCGAGCAAACTATTCACAGTGGGATTGAACCCGTCCTGCGGGACTCGGGAGACTGGGGAAGTGCCCCCAAAGTCCAAGGCGGCCACATCGATTTCACAAGGGGGAAACCTCTCAAAAATGGAGGCAGTTGGCCAGAACGAAATTTGGGGGGACATAATGAAGGTCAAGTCCCGTTCAGGATGGTTGGAAGTTATTGGCATCTGCCATAGGGGAAGGTCAGCAAATGTCCTCCCTAGATTAGGAAAGGTACTGTCCAATCTAAGAGGAGGCCAGCGTGGTTAATGAGTAAAGTCAAGGAAGCCAACCAAAGGCCAGAAGGGCTTCGTTTAAGAAGTGGAAGGCCTCCCCGAAAGAGTCGAGCACAGAGGGATCCAGGCTGTGACGAAAGAGACAGAAGTTGAAAAGGATAGGAGGAACAGCTTGTGTTGAAAGACTTTCCTTAAGCGGGAAGCTGGCCAGAGAGATGGTAAGACCAATGGGTAAGAAAGGGATAATAATAGGATTGCTAAAGAGGGGGGGGGGGTTGCAGAGAAACTGCGTGAGTTAATTTGAACAGGACTTCGAGCAGCCCTGTTCACGTTACAATGAATGCATGTACATCCTGCCAGTACGTGCGTACATCTGTTTGTAAGGAAAAACCAATGTGTGCATTCACTTTACAAATGAAATTGAGGACCAGTACATAGATGTATCTGTGACTTCCAGCATGTTCAGTTGGATGCTCCCTCTAAGCTGTGGAGTCTTGTGAGCAAAAATACTACCTTGTGAGCTACTGGCATTAAAGTTGTGAGGGAGCGATTTGGCTACTGTGTAAATTAGTTTGCTCTGGAGCCCCATCCCTCCCTGAGCTGAGGCAAAAGTGTGTGAGCCAGAGGCTAAAAAACTGTGAGCTAGCTCACACTCAGCTTAGAGGAAACACTGATTCAGTTGTATAGGCATTGAATGTAATACGAGAATTACTCGGTGCACATATAAAGCAACATCAAGTGTGCATTGCCCATGGATCATGTGTGTGCCACTGTAACTTTTGGACAGGGCTTCGGCAGGGAAGGTGGAGCTGTTATGTATTGACTTGAATGTAAATACTGACATGCGAATCGCCTCATTGAAACTTAATGTTAAGCTTCAGCCTGGGCTAGGATCCTAATGTAACCAATAGGAGTCCTAGCCCAGGGAGTGTCTACCAATCACGTTACAAAGCGGGACTGCTTGTGATTGGGCATTGTATCTTCAATCTCATAGGTTGTTATCTGTACAGGGGGTGTGGCTACATTAGCCGGGAGTGTTTAAATATAGACAAGCCAGTGTATGTTCTAAAGCCAGTGTATTTATGGTTCTGTTCTGATCTGTGATGGGTTCTGGCTGGCGATTGTTGTACCGCAACGGAGAAGTAACTGAGCTGAAGAATAAACCGCAATTCTTGCTGAATCACTCTCCGACTCCTTGTTAAGCACACGACTTAACAATTGGCGACGAAGGTGGGATCCTAGTGCGGGTAGGCAGCCCCGCTAGAACGGACCCCATGTCGGACAACGAGGAGATCGCCGAGGCCGGCCAGCCACAGGCTCCACCCGCTCTGGTGGCTCCGCCTGTGCGCATAACGATGGCCGCGAGCAGCCAGAAGTTCGAATGCTTCGACCCAACTACTGAAGACTGGGACTCTTACCTCACAAGGTTTGAGTTCCATCTGGAGGCGAATGACATCACGACGGAGGAGAAGAAGAGGGCGACTCTACTCAGCTCGTGTGGAAAGAGCGTTTTTGACATCGCCCGGTCACTGGTGGCA
>NW_015160875.1:584712-584853 GCF_001447785.1 Gekko japonicus
TTCTCCACAGCCGTCGGAAATCGCCTGCAGGCACGCTTTTTACAAGCGGGGTCAGAATGCGAACGAGTCCATAGCTGAGTACGTTGCAGCTCTTCGCAAGGCAGCGCGGCCTTGCAACTTCACGAATGTGGAGGAGGCCCT
>NW_015160875.1:587807-593006 GCF_001447785.1 Gekko japonicus
GTGATTCGTTTAAGGGAGCGACTGCGGCAAAACTTAGCAACCAGACGAAGAGAGGCCAGGCTACAAGGGAGACGCTCAGCCAGCCCAGAGTTCTAACAGGAGCCTGGGCAATCGTGCAGCTGGCTAATTGGTTGTTTTGTTGTTCAGTCGCACAGTCGAGTCCGACTCTTCACGACCCCATGGACCAGATCACGGGGTCGCAAAGAGTGATTGGTGGCAGCATTTAACTCCACACTCTGGGCAGTACTCTTCGTGGAAGCAACGAGTCAGCTTCGCGCTGCTTGCATTCCCTTCGGCTTGGCTCTTGCACCTAGTGTCAGGTTCTGCCGTGACATCATTAATCAACCTTCCACCTAGACCACTTGGCTCTGTGTTCCTGGCTCCTAACCCCGGGCTTGGCTTTGGACTAAGTTTCTGGTTAGTGATTTGGACTTGGCTCTGTGTTCCTGGCTCCTGACCCCGGCTTGGCTTTTTGGACTTTGCACTGTCTTCTTGGCTCCTGACCTTGGCCTGTTTTGGACTCCCTTTGACCGGCACCCCAGCCCCTGACACACAGGATCCTCAGAACAACTTAAAAGAAGTTCACTAAAAAAGCAACAAGCCAGATGTTGAACGTCTGGAGAAACTTCCTAAAGGTACAAGCAGCTGGACGGTTCCTCGAGGGGGTAGGGCCCTCCCTTGGTGGAGGTCTTCAGGCAGCGTCTGGACAGCCGTTCTTCTGGGATAATCTAGTTTTGGAGGTGTTGCCCTGAACGGGGGTTGGACCAGAGCGACCTGCTGTCCTACTCTATGACTTTATGATGGAACATCAGCATCTGAAACCGAACCAAACTGCTTTAACGTGAAAAACCAGGCTAGTGTGCAGTTAACACAAACAAGAACAGCCAACCTGCGGCGTTCTTGCTTATTGGGGAGACAGTTTTACCTTTAAACACGCTTTGTGTACCTAAACTTGGTAGATTTCTGCTGCCACCAGGAATTAAAATTTCCATATCTCTTTATTTTGGTAGAATGACCTAGGGTCTGGGCACTTCAGAGGACTATCGGCCCTGAGGAAGGACTATTCGGATTTCTGGGATAAGTTTAAACAAAAATTCATTTGTTTAATGAAGAACAAAATAGGTTTCTGGTTATTTTGAACTGTTGGTGATGAAAGGAACTTGTAAATATAACTGGCAAAGCTGAGGTTGCCTCCGGGCCCTGGGATTCAGAGGCTTTGTGACTCTGAATGTGGAGGTTCCCCTCAGTCACCATGGCTAGCAGCTACTGATAGATCTCTCCTCCATGAATCTGTCTGATCCCCTTATTACTTTTATAAAAAGTGTCTTTTATAAAAAGTTTCTGTCAGAGCGCTCTCAGCCCCACCTACCTCGCAGGGGAGCAGAAGGGAAAGAAGTTTGTAAGCTGCTCTGAGACTCCTTTGGGTAGTGAAGGGCAGGGTATAAATCCAATCTCCTCTTCTTCTTCTTAAAAAAACCTTACTGAGCATGAGGGGCATAATGTTGAATTGGGAGCAAGGAGGCTGTGTGGTGCGTTCCCAAGTTAAAACGGCCCCAGGGAGCTGCATTTTGTGGAAATGTAGGAGTTTGCTGGTCCATGACGTCTTCCAGCACCTGCTGCATTGAGTGTATAAAATGACAAAGGGGTGGTGGTCAATGTTCCCTCTAAGCTGTGGAGTCCTGTGAGCAAAAATTCTACTTTGTGAGCTCCTGGCATTAAAGTTGTGAGCGAGTGATTTGGCTACTGCTTAAATAATTTGCTCTGGAGACATCCTTCCTGAGCTAAGACAAAAATGTGTGAGCCGGAGGCTAAAAAAACTGTGAGCTAGCTCACACTAACTCAGCTGAGAGGGAACAGTGGTGGTGGTGGTCTGCAGGAGGAAAAGGAGGTGTTCTGTCACTGAGCCGTGGCCCCTCCAGACTCCAGCACTCCCCTTCCTTCCTCCCCCATCAGAGCCCTTGATCAGGGCCAGTATTTCTGGTCTTCCTGGAGGCCGACCTGCCGGCAGGCGTTGCTCTACAGGGCAAGATCTTTCCACAACTTCCATTCGCACCTTTGTCCTCCGTCCTCTCCAGCAGCAGGCAGCACTGCTGCCCCACACCTGATAGCTGGATGCCGCTGACCTTCAGAGCTGCCTGAGCCAGTGTTTATTTTATCCAGATGGGGCTCGGAGAAGGGGGGGGCATCTATTTTTATAGCCTGGGATTAGCAGAGTGGTTGGTATTGGATGTGGGTGAGAGGGCAGCGAGGCGCACTGTGCAAGCTCTGGCCGCAAGAAAGGATGGGGGAGAAGAGGAGCCATCAGGCACGCCCGGTTGCCCAGCTTTTAAACTTCATATGGAGGCCCTCCCCCACTCTGCATACATACACACACAGCGGTCATTTCCTGCAGGAGCACACAGGAGCGGAGCTCCGGCAGTAAAGAGCCCAGGGGGGCCGGGCACATGCAACAAGCCCCGCCCCCTGCTCCCAGCAGCCCCAGGCCACAAGGAGCAAGAAGCCTCTTTCCTTCCTTCACAAATCTGCGCCCCCCCCCCCCAGCTAGCAATCCAAAACAGTCCAGTGGCACCTTTAAGGCCAAGGTTTATTCAGGCACAAGCTCTCCCTCCTCTGCTAGGGCAGATCTGCGCATCCCCCCATAGCCAGCAATCCAAAAGAGTCCAGTGGAGCCTGAGCGGTGGGTGTTGCCTTCTGACACACTTCTGGTGATTTCAGGGGGTGTGGCATATGCAAATGAGTTATGCTAATGATATATGCTAATGAGCTCCTGCACCTCTTTTTCTATGAAATGACCCCTGCGCGCACACATGCGCACACAAAGGCAGAGGACTCACAACAACCAGCAGTGGGCCCCTCGTTTTCCCTTATATCCCTTTCCGCAGTATTTCCCCATATGAAGCTGGCCTTCTACCAGATCAGACCCTCCGTCCATGAAGGTCAGTATTGTCTACTCTGACTGGCAGCTGCTCTCTAGGGTCTCAAGCTGAGCAGGCCTATAGCTATGGTGGGGTTTTCGGGGCGCAGCCCCCTTCCTTAAAAGCACAGCCCCACAGGAATTTATCTAGAAAATGCATTTTTTTAAAAAATGTTTTCTTTAACATTTGTTTAAAGATGTGCACTTTCGTGCCACAGCAAGCTGCGTGCTGATAGACACAGGATATCTGGTCCACCCAGAGAGTGATGAACACACGGAATACACTGTCACAGGAGGTGGTGTGGCTACAAGCATGGACAGCTTCAAGAGGGTAGATAAGCATATGGAGCAGAGGTCCATCAGTAGCTCTGTATTCTTGGTGCTTGGGGTGGGTCAACAGTGGGAGGACTTCTAGTGTCCTGGCCCCACTGCAGGACCTCCTGATGGCACCTGGTGTTTTTGGCCATTGTGTGACACAGAGTGTTGGACTGGATGGGCGTTTGACCTGATCCAGCATTGGCTTCTCTTATGTTCTTATAAGAGGGAATTGGATAAACATCTGGAGCAGAGGTCTGACATTGATCTTGGATCAGGCATGGCTCCTGTCTACCCAAGAGTTACTCCCCGACAGTCCCATAGCCAGGATTTTTAAAGTTGGGGGGTGTCACAGCTCAGGTGGGGTGTCACCTGACGCTGCCACCACTCTGGATTTAGGATCTCTTGAGAAGGCCCAGAGCACCCTCCCAAGACCTTCAGACCTCCCTTTTGGCCGAATAACAGGCGTGAGGACCAGGCAGAGTGAAACAAGGAAAAGGTTTATTTTATAGGAGGTCAAACAACAAGGTGTAGAATAATAACAGTAAGTGGGTGAAAATAAAATAAATCAAATGCCCTAATGCGTCTAAATATACACTGTCCCTAGCTCACTATCTCAAGTGGCCATAGACTACTCACCCTTCCCCCAGGATGAGGGTTTTTCCCCTGCAGCAGCCTTCCTTCTGGCTCTGCCCTCTGGAAGAAAGAACAGCTTCTGCTCCCCAGCTTTTGTTCCCCAGCCCTCTTCTCCCCTATTGGTCCATTTTGGCTCCAAAACCTCTCAGGGGATTCTGGGAGTTGTAGGCCCAGCCTCACCTACTGCTAGCCAGGCTCCCTGGGCCTAGTAGGGCTCTGGTGGCACAGCCTGGATCATGACAGCAACATAAAAACAATCATTTACAATATTATATTACAATATTACAAGTGCTCTAGATGTTACAATCAGTCTTCGATAGAAAGATGGCATCTTAAGATGGTACTCCCAGTTTGGTGGCGTCAGCTCCACGCATCCCTTCCAAGAGGATGGACCCATCAGAATACTGCTGAACATCATGACTGCTCTCCTAACCAGATGGCATCTCCACTGGTGTGGGAATACCCTTCCAAGTTAGGGAGCCTAGGGTTGTCAAGTCCCATCTTCATCCTCAGCGAGGGACTTTGGGGGCGTTCCTGGAGGGGGGGAATCCCCAATGTGATGACATCACATCAAGAACGTTCCCCCCCCGCCTGCCCGATCTTCCAGCGGCGCCGGCTCCCTGCACCCAAAGGGGCCCCATCAAATGCAAGGAGCCAACACCCCCCGCGTTCCCAACATCTGCAGAGACCGGGCGCACGTGGGGCGGGGAAGGCCGGCTCCCTGCACCCAAGAGAACACAAGAAAAGCCAATGTTGGATCCGGCCAATGGCCCATCCAGTCCAACCCCGTGTCACAAAGTGGCCAGAAACACCAGGGGCCATCGGGAGGTCCACCAGTGGGGCCAGGACACTGGAAGCCCTCCCACTGTTGCCCCCCCCAAGCACCGAGAATACAGAGCCACTGATGGACCTCTGCTCCATATGCTTATCCAATTCCCTCTGGAAGCCGTCCATGCTTGTGGCTGCCACCACCTCCTGTGGCAGTGAATTCCATGTGTTCATCACTCTCTGGGTGAAGGACTTCCTTTTATCCGTTCTAACCCAACCGCTCAGCAATTTCATGGAGTGCCCACGACACGGGCAGGTCAGAACAACAAAGCAGGCATTTCCTCACTGATGAACATCACGGATGAAAATAACGACACGCTTGTCATGCAGACTTCATGCAAGGAGAAGCGGGCTTATAATTCTAGAAACTCCAGTTGGGGCTTGACTTTTAAAACACTGATGCAAAATTGTCTGGTAGTTAGCAATCTGTATGTACTGAATGTTATTGCTTATTGAATGTGATGAATATTAAAACCAGGTAATGTGTTGGATCCCCAAGCATCGAG
>NW_015160876.1:0-11499 GCF_001447785.1 Gekko japonicus
AATCAGGGGGATGACTTGCCCCCGGCTGGCCTTACGGGTGAAGAGCATGTTGGTGGTGATGGAATGGTGTCCTGGAATGGCTTTAGAACATGCAGAATTTGGGAGAGGGTCAGCCAGTCGTTGCAGCTGATACTGAGCTCCTGTTCCACAAGCAGGATGGTCACAGAGGAGATGACATCCTGCACTGTGCCCCTCTGCTCCACCAAATGTGCAATAATGGCATATGTTGTGTTCCAGCAGGTGTCCACATCCTGTGTAAGCTGGTGTTCAGGCTCATTCCCCTCCCCCACCTCTCCTGCAGCAGATGTACAACCTTTATGCTGTGTGAGAAGTACCCGGCCAGGAGCCAGTAAGACTTGAGCAGGGCCCTAATTGCAACAATTTTGGCATCCAGGTGCCCTCTGCACTGCTCTGGAGCCCTAGGGCATCCCTCACCACCAGGTGCGGGTGTGACAGGCAGATGGTTATTGAGGTGTGCAGCCCTTGCCAGCATCCATTACCAGGGGTGTGTGCTCCGTATATACCGAGCAGAATGAATGTCCAAAAATACCTTAGTGATATTTTTCGGGTATTTACTCAGCTGAATACATATTAGAGATCTGTATTTGGCCACTGAAATAACCGTGCCCACATAAAAGCCGATATTATTCAGCTTTCATTTGGTCTCTTTAAATGCCTTCTCCATTATAATGTAGCCAAATAATTCTGAATATTTACCCAAATCCCAGTACAAAACCGATATTGGTATCCAGGAATACCGATATTTTCGAGGTCGAATAGACCCAAATCAGGGGGGGGGATTTTTGGAAACCCCCATCCATGACCATGTAGCCATGGGTGATGTTTTGCCACTGAACCACTCCCTCAGGCTACTCTTTTATTTGTCATGATGTGGTCCACATCCATCCCCTGTGGGTGGAGGAGAAACATCTTGTGACCAGGTAGCTAGGCTGTCCCCTCCTGGGGTGCAGCTATGGTCCCACTGCAGTTCCTTATGTTGCCACCAGTGGGCACTGAGGGAGAGGTAGCCATGATGGAGAATTTGGTCTTTACCAGCTTCAGTACAAACCAGTGTATGGATAGCCTCCTTCACTGGCTTATGGTCTGCCTGGAGTGGAGGGTGTAACAGGAAGCCAGATGGTGCAGCAGTCAGTAAAAGGCTATGTCCTCTACAAGAGAGAATGATTGGCCATCCACAGCAATCATCTGGCTGATGAGGTGAGTGACTGCTTCCTGAGTCCTACCCTTTGCCCTTTTTCCTGGGAATGGTGGTGTTCTCATGAGCATGGCCTCTTGGATGGAGGCTTGTCTTATAGTCCCAACCACGTGTGATGTGAACGTCACAGACGACACATATACATCCAGTGCTGCACCAGCTACACTAGCTCCCAGCGGAATACTGAGTCAAGTTCAAGGTTTTAGTATTGACCTATAAGGACTTGAACGGTCACCGATCAACATATCTACAAGACCGTCTCCTCTGTTATGGCACCAGGAGAGCGTTATGCTCTTCAGATAACAACTTGCTAGTGGTCCCCAGCCCTAAAACTATTGAACTGTCCTTGACCAGGGCCTTTTCGGTCCTGGCCCCAAACTGGTGGAACCTGTGGCATCTTATGCAATTTTCCAGGGCCTGTAAAGCAGAGATGTTCCACCAGGCTTTTGGTTGAAGACAGCAACAGTTTCCATCCTAGCTGGCACCGTCTTCCACTCCTGCTGCTTTCTTTAGCGAGAGAGTGAATTCGAGGCCCCTTGCACAGTGAGTGAACTCGAGGCCCCTTGTACGTCTTTGATTCTGATTTTGGATCATTTCAGCCTGCTCAGCATGGAGGAAGTTGGCAGATTGCTTATGACTGTACGCCCAACCACATGCAGCCTTGATCCATGCCCTTCCTGGCTCATTAAAGCAGGCCATGAGGAGTTTCGAGGTGTCCTAAGGGAGATTATCAACAAGTCCCTCTCAGAGGGGCAATTCCTGGGGGCACTCAAGGAAGCGATGGTCCGCCCGCTCTTGTAAAAACCAGCTCTGGACCCGGCCGAATTGGCCAACTATTGGCCAGTTTCCAATCTGCCCTATTTGGGCAAATTAATTGAGAGGGCGGTGGCAATACAGCTACAGGGCTTTCTGGATGACGCTTCCATTTTAGATCCCTTTCAGTCCAGCTTCTGCCCAGGACATGAGACGGAGACAGCGCTGGTTGCCCTTACTGACGACCTCCGGAGACATCTGGATTGGGGCAGTTTGGCAGTACTGTTGTTGTTAGACCTGTCAGCCGCGTTTGACCAGTTGATCATCAGTTGCTGACCCACCGCCTCGCCGATGTGGGGATTTCTGGATGACACTTCCATTTTAGATCCCTCCCAGTCTGGCTTTCACCCAGGACATGAGACGGAGACAGCGCTGGTTGCCCTTACTGACGACCTCCAGAGACATCTGGATTGGGGCAGTTTGGCAGTACTGTTGTTGTTAGACCTGTCAGCCGCGTTTGACACAGTTGATCATCAGTTGCTGACCCACCGCCTCACCGACGTGGGGATACAGGGGCTAGCCTTGCAATGGCTTGCTTCCTTTCTCCAGGGTTGGAGACAAAGGGTGGTGCTAGGGGAACAACAGTCCAAGAGACACCCGCTTGAGTGCGGTGTGCCTCGGGGGGGGTGCTTTCCCTGATGTTGTTTAACATCTATATGCATCCCCTTGCCCAGATTGCCCAGAGGTATGGGCTGGGGTGTCACCAGTATGCTGATGACACCCAGCTCTATCTGATGTTGGGCGGACAGTCGGACTCCATTCCGGAAGACCTGGACCGGGCACTGCAGGCCATGGCTGGTTGGCTTAGACTGGGCCGGCTGAAACTAAATCTGGAGAAGACGGAGGTCCTGTGCCTGAGTCGGAGTGGTTCGGGGATGGGGATCCCTCTCCCATCCTTTGACAGGGCGCCATTGATGCCAGTGGCAGAGGTGAGGAGCTTGGGGGTGCTCCTGGATCCCTCCCTAACGATGGAGGCCCAGGTGGCAGCCACTGCTAAGTCAGCCTTTTACCATCTTCGGCTGACTCGGCAGTTGGTATCCTTCCTCGACCGCAATGACCTGGCTACAGTGATCCATGTGATGGTCACCTCGAGATTATACTACTGTAATGCTCTCTACATGGGGCTGCCGTTGTTGCAAATCCACAAGCTGCAGCTAGTGCAGAATGCCACAGCCAGGCTCTTGATGGGCCTCCCTAGATGGTGTCAGGGTCAACAGCAAGCAGGTCCAAACACACTCTCCTGAAATAACGTGGGACATGGGGCAACTGCTCCAGACCTTACCAGGGATGGTGGCCAGGCGGTGCAGACCCAACTGGCCACCCAACGGGGGGCCCCCGGTAACCCCCCCTTGGGCTGCCGGTCCCTCGGCCGCCTCTGCCTCCTCCACCACCTCTTCCCCCCCCGATTCCACCGCTGCTGCCAGCACCGCCTCCTCCTCCTCCCCTCCCGGTTCTGCTACCCGCGGTTCCGGTGGCTCTGGCAGCCATGCCGCGACCCAAGGATTTACTGGATGTTACCTTTGATGGCGATCCAGAAAACCTCTCCTTCTTTATTGTGCTGGTGATGAAGTTTGTGGAACGGTGGGCTCATTTGTTCCCGGATGAGGAGCAACAAGTGGACTTTATTGCTTCACGATTGTGGGGGGTGGGGACAAGCTATGGAAAAAAGCATGGCAGCTAGCTGACAGATGGGAGCACATCCAGCCAGTGCTGAAGGCACTGCACTGGCTGCCAGTAGCATACCAGATTTGCTTCAACATGCTGGTACTCATCTTTAAAGCCCTATATGGCTAGGGTCTGACCTACCTGAGGGACCGCCTTTCCCCATATATACCCCAGACAGCACTATGGTCGGGGTCACAACACCAATTAATCATTCCAGGCCTCAAGGATGCCAGGTTTGTGGCTATCAGGGCCAGAGCCTTTTTAGTGGCGGCTCCTTACTGGTAGAATAAGCTTCTGGAAGAGACTAGGGCCCTGTGGGACCTTGTACAGTTCTGCAGGGCCTGTAAGACGGAGCTCTTCCACCAGGCTTTTAACTAGGAGACGCCTACCACTACCACCATTACCAACACTAACATCTGTGGTAACAGGTCGACCCTGTTAGGAGATCGGGCCATAATACCGTGGGAGACCAGACTACCATTAAATCGGGATTTTAGTATATCATCTCATAGTACGCCGTTTTATTTATTGATGGATTACTGTTGTGAGCACTTTAAATGTTATTGTACTGTTGTTTTAACTGTTTTAAATGTTTATGCCAACCGGCCATATTGTGCCAGTATATGTGGGTCGCCATGAGCCCATCCACGGGGAGGGCGGGATATAAATATGATAAATAAAATAAATACATTATATCTGCCTTGCCCTCCTCTCCCCTGCCCGCAAAGCAGCCAGCAGTCTGAAATTGGATCAATTAGTACACACCATCTGCTTGAAATGTGTTATTAATGTTTTAGTTTTTTTTATCTTGATATGTTTTTATGAATGTTGTACATTGCCCAAAGCCCTGCATTAGCAGGGATTGGCAGATTAACAAATTTTATAAACAAATAAATAAACAAATAAACAAAGCAATGCTGTGATAGCATGCAAACAGGAAGAAACCCGCAAATTAACAGTGCCGAGAACTCATGAAATGGAAAGAGGGAGGGAGGGGAGCTGACTGTGCAGGCCCAAGCCACAGTGCCTGATATAAAGGGGAGGAGCTGCTGCCATGGAGCCAAGAGTTTCAACACGGTGGCCCCTTAACAAATGGTATCACTGGAAGCCACCATCCCCCAGCCTCTCTCTCTCCTTGCCTTGGCTGCTGGCTGCAACTTCTCTTCTAAAATATAAGCTCTGCTCTCATCTGATAGGCATACTGCATATTTTGAATGTACCTGTGTGATAACTGTTAACAAACAACACAAACAGTCCTGAGCCTAAGTTCCTGGCAACTAAACTGGTATTACCATGGCAAATATTAACAGACTATAATTTCCACCACCCTAGCTTTTTTGTTGTTCAGTCGCACAGTCGAGTCCGACTCTTCGCGACCCCATGGACATCACGCCAGGCCTTCCTGTCTTCCGCCGTCCTCTGAAGTTGGCTCAATTTCATGTTCGTTGCATCTATGACACTGTATCTTCTGGTATTGTTCCTACTTTTCTGCTGCTTGGAGCAGGACTCTGGGGAGGCAGCATACAAATTCCCTAAACAACAGTAACTATAATCTTCAGACTGTATTATATGTCTTTTTAAATAAGAGTTACTCAACTTCCAGTGGAACTTATAGAACTCCAATGGTCACTATTTTTAAGGCACTCTGCAGGCCTCAAATTTGATCACCTGCACTTCATGTATACTCAGTATCTCTTTAAGCAGCTTTTTTATATCAATCTTTAATGCTATTACAAAATACTGTATCTTCTGTTCAAAAATCTAATACACACCCACACTTTCCCATAATGGCACAAAAGTCGAGTCCCAGTCATGATAAAAGCACTACTTCCCATAGCAACCCATCTACTGTTATTGCATACTGTAGACTTTGGCAACTTCTCTGTGTATCATACTGTTGTGAGCATAATTTGGAAGTACCGCTTGCCGCTTGTGAGTTCAGCATCAAGACAGGAAAATGAGATTGGGGGGGGGGAGCTTGTTCAGAGTTGATATTTATGCCAGACCCACCAAGTTACCTAAAGAAAGTATCATGTATAGTTTTTGTTTAGTAACTTATGTTTTCTTCAGCCTTGGATATTCAATTTTTCTGCCCAACACCATTTTTACAATCCCCAAACAATTCTGAACTGTTTTTAAAAAGGCTAGAGAACAGTTCATAGTATGAAATACCCATCTTCCTTCTGTGTGAATGTTACGCAGAACAATGCAGGGTTCCTTTTTTCTACAACAGTGGAGTCTAATCCTTCCTGATAACTTCTGCCACATGTATTTGTCTTCAATGGAACCTCAACACATTAGGCTACACTTAAAGATATTTTATAAATGCCATCACAGCTAATGCAGGACATCAATGAGGATCTCATGGGTGACCCATGCAAAATGATAGCATGACCTGGAATACACCCAACTCTCTTGTTACTACACTACGGAAAATGATTGGTAATGGTGGTCAAGCTGTCTTCCAGAGAATCTCCTCGGCAAATAATAATCTTTGAAGAAACCATTGGCAAGTTTCCAAGGAATTCCTACAAACACAATTTGTAAACCACTGTTTTAAATGTTCTCCACCTAATGGCATATATGTGTTTCTGAGGACCATTAGTACAAGCATGGCCATGACTAATTTAACAAAACTTTTTTTTTTTTGCCACACAGTGATCCTTTCAAGTAATTCAAAGAGTGTGGTATAGAAAACTATGGAATCACTACCTAATGGAGGCAGTAACAAACAAACTGAATTATTTATCACAACACCCCACACAAGATGTTTTTACGGGAAAATGGTTCCCGATTTTAGAATACTTATCACAACAGCAATTCATTTCCTCCGAGTGGTCCAATTACATAAATGGATTTGAAGTTCTATTCAGTTATCATTCTTATTAAGTTTCTCCTTTTATTATCTATACATGCGAGTTAATCAGTCAACTACATTTGAATTGCTGTATGTTCTATACAAATCTAAGATACACAGTTACCTGTAACAAAGTTGCAATGTTTGAAGTTACTTTTGGAAATCACATACTTGAGTAGATATTCATGTTATTATTGTAATGCAAAAGTTAAATTTTTGCTTAAATGTTTTGTTTTAGATAAGCATTTCTAAAAATTCAAATTATCTATTTGTATTTGTGCAACTTAAATAAAACAGAAAATCTGAGGTAAAAAAAGTAATTCAAAGTTGTTTTGGGCCCGTTTTTCACACTACAAAATCTAAATATCCTATATATAGAATTATCTTGCGTATTGGCCATTTCCAGCTCTCCCACTGGCTGTGCTGTGCACTCCATCTGCCATTAGCCCATCAACTGCCACTCAAGAGCACTCACGTGCCATTGGCTGGGTGCTGGGTTTGCTCCTCTCCCCTGCCCACTGCCAGCCTGGACATTCTTCTCTCACAGAATAAACTGCCAAATGGCTGTCTCTCCTGACGAAGACATTTTTCCTGCTTGGCTCCAGAGGGGCTAACTTTTCCCTCAGTGGCTGCTGCTAGGCAACCAAGCTTGGTTCTGTCAGTAAAAAGGCAAAGGCAGAAGGACCTTTCCAGGCCTTTGTGGGGAACTCACTGGAGCCAGTCCTGACTAGGCTTGCCAGCTCCAGGTTGGGAAATTCCTGGATATTCTGTGGTGAAGATTATGGAAGCCAGAGTTAGGGGAGGGGAGAGGCTTCAGCTGAATAGAATGCCACAGAGCACACCCTCCAAAGCAGTTATTTTCTCCAGGGGGAGAAAGATCTGTTGTCTGGAGTTCAATTGTGATACCCACTGAACTTCAGGCTCCACCTGGAGGTTGGCTATCCTAGGTGTAGCAGTTAGCACTTAGAGCAGGGTCTTCCAGACCCAGGTTCTTGCTGTGGAAGTTGAGTGGGTGATTTCGGACCAGTCACAGACTTTCAGCCTAACCTTCCTCAAAGGGTTGTTGTGCAGACCAAAAGAGAGAGAGGATAATGATGTAAGCTGCTTTGGTCTCTACTGCAGAGAAAGACTACTTTTTGTTCTGGGGAACCATTGCTGCCAATCTCCAGGTGAGGGCTGGAGATCACTCAGAAGTAAAACTGCTCTCCAGATGGCAGAGATCCGCTCCCCTGGAAAAAACGGCTGCTTTGCAGGGTGGACTCGGTGTCATTATACCGTGCTGAGGTTGCTTTCCTCCTGCTTGGGTCCCCACTGCGGAGAAAGACTGCACTTTTCCTAAACAGAGGCTGCAGGTTGGGGGGGGGAGAGATGGAAACCTGAAGTCAGAGGGGCAGATAACGGTAGGTTGATGGTTGGCTGGGAAGGAGACAGGGGTGCCAGCTCCAGGTTGGGAAATTCCTGGAGATTTGAGGGGTGGAGCCTGGAGAGGGTGGGGTTTGTGGATGGGTGAGATCTCATACAAGAACCATGCCATAGATTTCACCCTCCAAACCAACCATTGTTGTGAATCTCCAGGTGAGAGCTGGAGATCACTCAGACTTACAACTGCTCTCTAGATGGCAGATATCCATTTCCATGGAGAAAACGGTGAGCTCTGTATCACTATACCCTGCTGAGGTGGCCCTCCCATGACAGCCAGTGGAATGTAGCAGTTAGTGCTTCAGAGCAGGGTTTGCCAGACCCAAGTTCTTACTGTGGAAGCTGATTGAGTGATTTCAGACCACTCACAGTCTTTCAGCCTCACCTACCTCACAGGGTTGTTGTGCAAATCAAAAGGGGGAGATGAGAATGGTGTGAGCTGCTTTGGTCCTCACTGTGAAGAAAGACTGTACTTTTCCTAGGTAGAGGCTTTAGAGAGGGGAGAGGAGATGGAAACCTGAAGTCAGAGGGACATATAACGGTACATTGATGGTTGGCTGGGAAGGAGATAGGGTTGTCACCTCCAAGTTGGGAAATTCCTGGAGATTTGAGGGGTGGAGACTGGAGAGGGTGGGGTTTGAGGAGGGGTGGGTCCTCAAACAGGCACAATGCCATAGACTCTACCCTCCAAACCAGCCATTTCCTCCTCGGGAACCATTGTTGACAATTGTCAGAGGAGGGCTGGAGATCACTCAGAATTACAATTGCTCTTCAGATGGCAGAGATCAGTTCCCCTGGAGAAAACAGTAAGCTCTGTGTCATTATACCCTGCTGACGTCACCACAGCAAATTGACATTGAGTGTCAAAGGCTAGGACACCCACCCAGACCCTCTTTCTAGAGCTCATTGTATTTATTTCCACAACGGAGTTTACAATGTTTGCTGTGCCAGTGAATTAATCCCAAGATCCGCTCATTTTAATTGCTACAATCTAATTGTTGAAAGGCACATTATCAAAAGTAGCTAAATGTCCTGTATGCTACAGAACACAAGTTGCATATTTACCAAGGCATGGTACAACCAGTACCAGAAGCAGTACCAGTACCAATACCAGAAGCAATAACTATGCAGGCACAAAGCTTCTTGACATGGTATTTGAGTTGAACTTCCAGCAAAAATGTATTGAAGCAGTCCAGTGAGGGGGCTTAAACTCAGGGATAATTTCTATTATGGTATTGGTGTAGTGGTTAAGTCCACGGACTCTAATCTTGGAGAACCGGGTTTGATTCCCCACTCCTCCACTTGCACCTGGCTGGATGACCTTGGGCAAGCCATAGTTCTGATAAGAGCTGTTCTTGAAAAAAAGAGCAGTTTCTGTCAAGAGCTCCCTCAACCCCACCTACCTCACAGGGTGTCTGTTGTGGGGAGGGGAAAGGAAAGGAGCTTGTAAGCCGCTCTGAGACACCTTTGGGTAGTGAAGGGTGGGGTATAAATCCAATCTCTTCATCTTCTTCTTCTTCTATTATGCACCAAAGAGTTCTTAGTATCCTTGCAACCACTCATGGGAAAGGTATCATGACACATGCATATATAAAGAGTCATGGTTGCCTAGGTAACTGCAGTGCCTTCCCTTGCACAGCAGTAAGAATGAATGCACATGTGCAAAATATTTGTAATCCAATTTAGCATACTTGATAACAAAGTAGGCTTTTTTGGGCGTGGTTTGTGTGCCATTATAATTTGTTATCAAATTATAATTTGAACAGTGGAGAGTTTGCCCCTTTGTGAAACTAGCTAAAGCAGTGGATTTAATTGGCCCTTAGAGAGCAGGAAAACACTGCTGTTCTTCCCCGCTTTATCCTCGATATGAAAAGAAAAGCATTCCTTATCCCACTGATAGGAAATTGTTCCTTTCAAAAAGGCACCCCAGCCAACTGTTTCTGTCCTAGAGAAAGAAAGAAGTTATGCTGTGTTCCTGACCTGTTCTGATTGTCTTATTCAGTGAAAAGACAATAAACTACAGCTGTGTCTTTCAGCAGTACTTTACACTGAATTGCTAGGCAAGTGAAATTCTATAACAATGGGGGTATATCCAGCATTAAACTGACAGTGCTGTAGTCATGATAGTGGCAATTGTATGACACAGAGTGAAGATAAGGCCTGCATACTGTGAAGTAGGACAGAAGTGGTCTGAGCATATACTGCATATATTGCAGGGCAGATAATAGGTAATTAAACAATTTTTTCCATAGTTAAAATCTCTTTCTCTTCAACCTAAGAAGGAAAACCTTGGAAATTGGTTTAGATATGTACTGGTGTCACAACTCAGGTGGGGTGTCACCTGACACTGCCACCACTCTGGATTTAGGGTCCCTTGAGAAGGCCCAGAGTACCGTCCCAAGACTTTCAGACCTCCCTTTTGGCATGAGGACCAGGCAGAGTGAAACAAGAAAAAGGTTTATTTTATAGGAGGTCAAACAACAAGGTGCAAAATCATAACAGTAAGTGGGTGAAAAGAAAAGAAATCAAATGCCCTAACGCGTCTAAATTTACTTTCCCTAGCTCACTAATCTCGTGGCCTTACACTACTCACCCTTCCCCCAAGATGAGGGTTTTTCCCCTGCAGCAGACTTTCTTCTGGCTCTGCCCTCTGGAAGAAAGAACAGCTCTTCCTGCTGCTACAGAACTTTTATTCCCAGCCCTTCTCTTTTCCTATTGGTCCATTTTGGCTCCAAAACCTCCCAGGGGCTTCTGGGAGTTGTAGGCCCAGCCTCACCTACTGCTAGCCAGGCTCCTTGGGCCTAGTAGGCCTCTGGTGGCACAGCCCAGATCATGACAACTGGTAACCTGCGTGTTTGCCAGTTCTGCCATTTCATGGTGTGACTTCCAATTTCCCAAGCGATTCCTGGGGTCCCCAGTCTCCCAGCATTCCAAGGATAGCTTCCAAGGATAGCTTCAGGCTGCAGTAGGAGTATTTATATGAACCGCTGTCTATATGAATTTTTGCTTATATGAATTAGATATTGAAGATTATTGAATGTTTGACTTCTTTTTTTCATAGTTTATTTTTCATGGTTGCTTTTTTCGCCATAGGAGTATTGGAAGCAGGAAAATTATTCTTCCACAACTGGAAATCCTTCTGTCCATAGAAAGTACAGATGGGATCCAAGCCAATATATATGGAAATATGGCAATTAAAGATAGGCTGTTGCTGAGTGGGTGGGTGAGCTGGTTTTCCCTACTGGTTTCCCTTTATCCTTTAATATTTTCATTTATCTCTCCTGTCTTTTTCCTCTCTTCCTTTCAGTCCCATTTTGTTGTTAAAATCATGGCAAAAACCTGTCTACATTGAAATTTGCATCATTATTTTAATGCAATGACTTGTGGATTTGAACAATAGACATAACTGATAACAAAAGACTTATTTTAAGATGAACATAATTGTGTAACTGGAGGTAAAAGTTGGCTGATGGGTGAGAAGGAGAGAAGAAAGCACAAAAAGAGGAGAGGGCTTTCAGGGAAGGGAAAG
>NW_015160876.1:11612-26929 GCF_001447785.1 Gekko japonicus
TGACTTCCTTCTTGCCCTACCAAACAAGCAGCTCTAAGGTTGGGAGAGAAGAACAATGCATGCTCAAATCTCTGAACAGTTATACTCAGAATTCATTACCAAAACAGAAGGCTGGAAACCAGTTTGGCAGAGGTCCAGCACTGAATTTAGCTTACGGATGACAGAACTAGAAGAGGGCACTTTGCTCTTGGCACTTCACCAGCCTCCCCCAAACTCCTACTGTTTAAAAGTCCTAGATGCTCCTTGGTTGCATGGGGAATGCAGAGAAAGAAGTAGCATGCCCTATCCATCTCTCTGGGATACCAGGTCACTGCCAATGGTCCCTCTAAGCTGTGGAGTCTTGGGAGCAAAAATTCTACTCTGTGAGCTGCTGGCATTAAAGTTGTGAGTGAGCAATTTAGCTACTGCATAAATCAGTTTGCTCTGGAACCATCCTTCCTGAGCTAAGACAAAAATGTGTGAGCCGGAGGCTAAAAAACTGTGAGCTAGCTCACACTAACTAAGCTTAGAGGCCTAGCCCTTTTCTTCAACTCCAGCCCTGCTCTATGCTCATTTTGACTGAAAGAGATATGGTATTATTAAGTAGGCATAAAGTTGAGAAATATCAGGAGGCACCTGCAGAGCTCTAACCAGAAGTAGTGTAAAACTCAGGTATTAATTCCTTATTCTCTGAGTTACCAAGAACCACTGGCAAAAAATGAAGAATTGGACCTACCTGAAGATTCATTCTCTTCTGTGTTCTTCATGTTATTCTTCACCCAATCTGGTGCATCACCAGCAGTAGTAGTACTGAATGATGACCAGCTCACCCTCAAATTAAATCCAGTTCTTTTCAGCACATTCTCTGTGGTCTGTCCCCACTGATATGCAGAATCATCTGAAATATTTTGTACAGCTATTTTTTGCTGTATCTCAAAAAGACTTCACCCCCACTGAAGAGAAAGAACCTTCAGGTTGGTCCTGTTCTTCATTCTTCTTCAGTGGGGGGAGGTCATCCAGAAACGGTTAGATGTACCCAAGCTGTATGTTTGGGTGAATTTGAATGGTCCTCTTATACCTCCACTAACTGTTGCAACACTCTTCTCCTGAAGGCTGCTTCAGCTGAGGTGATCTATCTTGTAATGCCTCACAAATGAAGAAAATGATGCCAAGTCACTGCTCTGCATATCTCCTCCACTATCGCTCTAGTGGAGAAGGCCGCTGTGGTTGCCACTGGCCTTGTGAAGTGTGCCGTTAAACCCTTTGGGGGTGTCAGGCCTTGTGGCTTGTATGCCTTGATGATGCATTGCTTGACCTAATAGGTGACTGTGGACTTCGAAACCCTTTCCCCTTTGGTCTGCATGCTATAAGAGACAAAGAGTGCATCTGACTGCATGAACCCAGCTGTCCTATCCAAGTAGATGTGCAAAGCCCTGCTAGGGTTGCCAAGTCCAACTCCAGAAATATCTGAGGACTTTGGGGGTGGAGCCAGGAGACTTTTGTGATGTCACTTCCTGTGATGTCACTTCCTGTGATGCCACTTCCTGTGATGTCACTTCCAGGTCAAATGGCAAGTGATGTCGCTTCCCCTTCCAATGATGTCACTTCCAGTACACTGCACTGTGGCTAATACAGGCAGGCAGCCAGAAGCATCCTTTCCCTCCCTCTCGCTTTTTTTTTGGGGGGGGGGAGCGAAAGGACGCCCTGAAATGGCTGCCTGCCTTTAAAGTGAGCAGCTGACCAGCCCCAAGATAACATTTCAAAATCTTTCACCTTTGTTCAGCCCTAGAATCTTAAAGTGATTCCTATGCCTTGCGCCCAAGATTAATGAAGACCAACAAAGTTTTATTCCAAGTGTAAGTTTTAGTGTGCAAACTTTATTTGTCTTTAAGGTGCCACTGGACTCAAACTTTATTCTGCTGCTTCAGACCAACATGGCTACCCACCTAAATTTTTCTTCATGGAAAATACTGTACTGCAGTTAAGGTATCAGTTTTACCATCATCTGGTAACCCCAAACAAACTGAAGTTCCATTCCCCACTCCACCTCACTGCCTCTGGCACAACACAGGAGCCAAGAGGCTGGTCCCCATTTCAAATCTTCCCTCTCTTGTGAACATGTTACTCTCTCACCACCACTCTCTATATGAAATATCAGGGGCAACAGCATTTACTTTTCTTGTCTGTTGTAAGGATTACAAAATAACACACAACAGGAATTGTCGGAAAGGGAAACAATTTGGTACACCCACCAATCTCCCCCGCCTGGAATATTTAAACTCTCAATGATCAGGTTAATTCCCTTCCCTCCAACTTCTGGTAGTCTATTTCTCTGGAACACTATTTAGGCCTCATTAAGATATTTTCGGAGTGTGTAGGGGGTTCCTTTTCTTTAATTTATAAAATCCTATTTTTATGCATAATTGAAGAGACCCCATCTGTAAATGAACTGGGATTGCAACTTTCAAAATTGGCATAAACCACTCCAGCTTATTACTACCGTAATGATGGTGAGCACACAATATTAATATTAGGAAAAGGCCAGACTGATGCTCTAAAGCATATCTTCTGGACCATACATCATGACTTGTGGAGGTCTGGCAACATTCCTGTCTTGCGCTGGAGGATTTGTCAGGAAGGTTTTGGTCTTTTTGACTCAATAATTCTATGAGCTATAACGTTTTCTGAATTCCTCATCTCCAGTAAATTGATTTCCACTATGGTCAATGGTTCTCTGATCACTTGCTGTTTTATGTGTAGTCTGTGCTTCCATGTGCTTACTGAAGCCCTGCCAAATAGTACAGAACTCATCTTTCCAAGAATTTTTTCCCACTTTTTAAAAAAAAGTTTCAGTCTTTGAATATGAGGATTGGCTCTTATGCCTGTATACTTAGCCTCAGGGCAAGGAAAAGTAAACAGGAGAGAATTGCTCCTTCCAAAGACAAAGGCCATACACAGTAAGCCTTGATCTGGGGGTGGGGGGAAGAATGCAGGTATAGTTTTCTTGACAAGACAGAGAAGAAGGGGATCTTTAGATTGTTATTCTTAAATGCTGCTTCATGCTGCAGATCAGGAGATTTGACACCTCGTGTACTTCCATGACTATTTTCCCCAGCAGTTCTTTTTTAACCATGATGTAAGCAAAGGGGGTTGCAATTTAAAGGGGGGAAGCTAATGCACCATCATCAACGACGGAGCGGGAGAAGCTGCTGGTATGCCCCGGCCCGGTTTCTATAGTAACTTGTGGAGCATGCATATGCAAACTGTTTGGGTGATTCCCTCCCCCCATGAGGGTCCGGGGGAGCGTGTCATTTTGTGTGCTTGAAATTTCCCCCTCTGCAAGTAGATGCACTGACCTCCCTCCCCTTCATGCCCAGCCTCGTGGAGCTGTTTTCATTATTGGCTCAGTATACAGGGTTTGAAGCCCTTGGAAAGCGAAACAGAAACGCCAGCTACTGCTACCGCTGTCTCCGCTCGCACCAGTGTGTGCTGTGCTATTGCCGTTATATCCAGCTTCCTCCCTAGTTGCCTCTATCCTAGAGTTTTCTTTAAAAGCCCCAGAGCTGCTTCCCTCACTAGCTCTCATTGGAAAGGGGGTGCGTGCGCCTGCCTGGCGGCCGGTCTTGACTTGCTCCCAAAAACTGGGGGGGGGGGATGTTTGGAAAAGCCTGGTGTCTGGGGTGCGACTCTGCTCCGCTCCACGCCCAGGCTTTCTACTCGCGCTCTTTCTCTCTCATAATGAGCTGGAGGTCGGGGTGAAGAGCAGGGAGCATTACCTCTAAGCTGAGGTTGTGTGAGCTACAGCTACCTGACAGTTTCTGAGCCTCCGGTTTGCACATTTTTTTGGCTCGGCTCAGGAAGGACGACTCCAGAGCAGACTGAGTTGCGGCAGCCAACTCGCTAGCTCACCACTTTAATGCCAGTCGCTCACAAAGTAGTTTTTGCTCGCAAGGCTCCACAACTTAGAGGGAGCATTGCTCCAGAGCAAACTGATTTATGCAGCAGCCAAATCGCTCACTCACAACTTTAAGGCCAGCAGTTTGCAAAGTAGAATGTTTGCTCACAAGTCTCCAGACCTTAGAGGCAGCATGAACAGCTGAACATTCCTCCTCCAAAACTCCTGGCCACCGCACGAGGACAAAGACAAAAATGAAAGCAGCAGACTCCACGCCCACCAGGGAACTGGAAATAGACGCTCTGGTCCTTGTCCCTATGGTTTTCAGAACCATAGAGACTTGGAGGACTTAAATTCTAGAGCGTCACTTTCCGGCGCCATTTTTCCCCCCGGGGCCCGATTTTTCAAAAGCGGGGAGGGGGTATTGAAATCGGGGGATCCCCCGTCCCCAGCGGGGGTTTGGCAAGCCTAAGCCCTGCGCACATCCAGCTTGTTCCATGCCTTCCTCTTTGTGTGTTTCAAATTTGGGCAGAAGAAAGGCAGCATAACTGGCTGGTTCAGATGAAAAGCAGAATTTACCTTGGGCATGAAGAATGGGTCCGTTCTCAGAGAACCAGAATCCTTTTGGAACAAGCATAGTTCCTTCCTTGATGAGAGTGTCGCCAGTTCTGATAGTCTCTGTGCTGATGTTACTGCTATCAAGAAGGCAACCTTCCATGATAGGAATCTTTCAGTGCACCTCAACAGCTCAAACAGTGGTTTTATCAGTGCTTGTAAAACCTTAGTTAAGTTTTACCTAGGGAATCTGATCTATGATCTAATTTATTACAGCAAGAGCCAGTAAAACAGTACAATTCTGATATAAGAGAGATTAAAACAGTAATAACATAGCAATAGTATAAAAACATTAACAAGAGTAAATTAATAAAATTAGTAAATAATAATAATAATAATAATAATAGAATCATACAATATTTTTCAGCTAAAATAAGTTTACATTTCCTAATAACTAAGAAACAAAATTTTGCCACAGCGTAAGTCACTGAACTCTGAATGTCTTCTAGGAGGAATTTACGAAGGACTTCTGGCCTAAAAACAAGGTAAGATTGCAGAGGGCTAAATCTAGACAGAAGGGGTACTATAAGATGATCTCATTCCTCCTGATAGAATCTGCAGAACAGTAGGAGATGAGTAACTGATTCCACCATATTAGCCATACATGGGCATATACATTCATGCACTGGAACTCAAGTGAATTTACCTTGCAGTACAGCGGAAGGGAGTGCCTCAAAACGGGCTCTGGAAAAGGCCCATCTACAGGGCTCATAGGTAATGTTAAATAAATAAGGGGCAGCAGAAAACTTAGGCCAAGATTTTAGATTTCTGAAGTTCTTGGGTAGCGAAGCTTCTTCATTTTGTAATTCAGTGTCACGAAGCCTCTGTGCGACAGCTGTTCTTACTTTGTATAGGCTTCCATAGAAGAGATCTTCTGGGAATAAGCCAATCTGATTTAACTTATTAAGAATTTGTGTGGACCAGGCAGGGTAAGGGTCCGAGGCTAAAAGGTAAGGTATTAAACCCTTCGGGTTGTAATGAATATTTAGCCAGAGTGTTATAGCCTGCTCCCAGACCTTTGCTTCAACTCTGAGTAGCCCAGCCTCTTGCCTAAGTGTTACATTAGAAGTGCTTCTAGGAACGCCAAATAGAGATCTAAAGAATTTAGACTGAACCCTTTCAAGGGTCTTTAGATTGGCAGAAAGTCCAATTGTGAACCATACAGGAGTTGAGCCAATGATTTTGCCTGGAAGGTTTTTAAGGCCATGGCGAGAAAACCTGCACTGTTCCTTCTAAATAATTTAAGAATGGCATTTGCACTTCTCTCTGCCAAGTTAGCTGATGAGGACAGATGTGGTGAGAATTTGGAATGATAAGAAAAGGTAATGCCTAAGTATTGAAAGTTCTTAACTTGATCTATGGCATTTCCTTTAATATTCCAATTGAACTTCCTGAATGAGTTACCAAAATGGACAATTTTAGTTTTAGCGAAGTTAATAGTTAATAATTCGGTGCCAAATTGCTCTTTAAATTTTATCAGGGCTCTCTTCAGGCCAATCCTTGTCTGGGATAAAAGAACAGCATGGATGACGCTTCCGTCCTAGATCCCTTTCAGTCCGGCTTCCGCCCGGGGCATGGGACAGAGACTGTATTGGTCGCCCTTACTGACGACCTCCGACGGCATCTGGATCGAGGCGGTGTGGCGGCGCTGGTGCTGTTAGACCTGTCATCCGCATTCGATATGGTCGACCATCAGCTGCTGACCCACCGCCTCGCCGACGTGGGGATTCAGGGGCTCGCCCTTCAATGGCTTACCTCTTTTCTCCGGGGACAAAGGGTGGTGATAGGGGAGCAGCAGTCCCGGAGGTGCCCTCTTGTGTGCGTGGTGCCTCAGGGGGCTGTCCTCTCCCTGTTACTGTTTAACATCTATATGTGCCCCCTTGCCCAGATTGCCTGGAGGTATGGGCTTGAGTATCATCAATATGCGGATGACACCCAGCTCTATCTGATGTTGGGCGGCCGGTTGAGCTCTGCCCCTGAAGATCTGCACAGGGCATTGCAGGCCGTGGCTGGTTGGCTCCGACTGAGCAGGTTGAAGTTGAACCCGGCGAAGACGGAGGTCCTGGGTCTGAGTCGCGGCGGGCTGGGGTTAGGGCTCCCTCTCCCGACCTTCGATGGGGTACCTTTGGTGCCAGTGCCGGAGGTTAGGAGTTTGGGAGTGCTCCTGGACTCCTCGTTAACTATGGAGGCCCAGGTGGCAGCCACTGCCAAGTCAGACTTTTACCATCTGCGGCTGGTGCGGCAGTTGGTCCCCTTCCTCGACCTCAGTGACTTGGCCACAGTGATCCATGCGACGGTCACCTCGAGGCTAGACTATTGTAACACTCTCTACATGGGGCTGCCTTTGTTGCAAATCTGGAAGCTGCAGCTAGTGCAGAATGCTGCGGCCAGGCTGTTGATGGGTCTTCCTAGAAGGGACCACATCCAGCCTGTGCTGAAAGCGCTGCACTGGCTGCCAATAGCGTACCGGATTCATTTCAAAGTGCTGGTTCTTACCTTTAAAGCCCTATATGGTCTGGGTCCAGCCTACCTGAGGGACCGCCTTTCCTCATATGTTCCCCCACGAGCACTTCGGTCCGGGACGCAACACCTCCTGGCAATGCCAGGCCCTAAAGAGGCCAGGTTGGCCGCTACCAGGGCCAGGGCTTTCTCGGTGGTGGCTCCTACCTGGTGGAATGAACTCCCAGAGGAGATCCGGGCCCTGCGGGACCTTGTGCAGTTCCGCAGGGCCTGTAAGACAGAGGTCTTCCACCAGGCATATGAGTAGGAGCCGCCACTACCATCATTATGATTCCATCTTCACCTGGCCCTGGATGAGGGAACATCAACGCTTCCCTGGAGCAGATGATATTGAACAGCTGAATTACGCCATCTATGAAATATCTCATTGAACATCAAGAGCACTTTAGTTAAGAACTTGTAAATAATGTTTTTGTACTGTTGGGATTTTAAATGGTTTTAAATATGTTTTATATTGGCGTTTGCCTCCATGTACCCGCCCTGAGCCCGCATTGCGGGGAGGGCGGGGTATAAATTGAATAAAATAAATAAATAAATAAATCATCAGCATACATTAAAATTGGAACCTTTCTGCTGCCTGAGAATGAGGGACCATTAGTATCAATTGAATGAAGGCATGTGATTAAAAAGTTAACATAGATGTTAAATAAAAAGGGAGCGAGAAGGCAACCTTGTCTGACTCCTTTTTGTGCTGGAATTCTTTTCAATAGTTTTCCCTCTTGTGTGAGTCTTATTTGGATGTTATTTTTGTATACACACACACAGAGAGAGAGGCTAAACTCTGTCTTATTCACACAGAATAGACTCAAACTCCCAGAGTCACACAGACTATGCTCTCTCTCTAAACTTCACACACAGAATCTCCTCATAGACATCTCTCCTCTAACTCTCTCAGTCATCAGCCAATCACATCATACTTATCTCTATCACTCTCCTTACATTACTGCAGTCACACTAAACATTTAAAGAAACACACACACCAAAAACTGAATCATTAAAAGATCTTTCAAATGAAAACTTAAAATCTAAAATTAAAGCTCTTCAACATCAGTTTAATTTGTTGCCCTCAGAAGAAATGGCTAAAAATGTGAAATTTGCTAAACAGAATTATTTTGAGCATGCAAATAAATCAGGGTGATGGTTAACCTACAAACTTAGAAAGGAAAGAGAAAAGAGATTGATCCATTCTCTATATGGTGGGGAGAAGAAGGAGATATTTCAGAAAGAAGAATTAAAGAAAATTGTGCAGTCTTTTTATACTCAGCTATATAGGGAACAGCAAATACCAAAGGAAAACCAAAAGCAATGTATACAAGAACAGGATCTCGCTACATTATCTGAAGAGAATAGGAAATCTCTTAATGACCCCATCACAATAATGGAAATCACGGAAGCTATACAAAAGCAAAATATGAGAAAAGCACCAGGCCCGGATGGGATACCTGCAGAAGATACTTTTCTTCTGCCATACAAGAATATGATTACGACAGTTATGGAAGAGGGGTTTTTGCCAGAATCCTGGATGGAAGTAACTATCTCACTGATAATAAAGAAGGGAGAGATCCAAAAGAAGTTAAGAATAGAAGCCTTTGAAGAGATCCAAAAGAAGCCCTTGATCCAAAAGAAGTCCTTAGACTCTCTCCCTCTGGCCTCTGAAACCATTAATGGGTTGGTGGTGTCTGCTCTTTGAATCTTTGTCCTTGCCATATGAGGAGGATGACATGGCTTTCATTTTCTCCTTTGTCTCCAACAGTCCCTTGTCCAGATTTGATTCCCCAAAAAGAAGCATGCCAGAAAGCTTCTCTGTAAATAGGTTGCTCTTGGGTAGGGTATCCACCCTCCAGTGTTTGAGCCAAATATTTCTTCGTTCGCTGCCTGAGCTCTGGTGCAGAACTTTATGTTGTCCTCTGAGACATCTGATGCAAACTCCACCACCTTTTTCATTTTCAGCAGTGATCTCTTTAGTTCTAATGGGCTAGCCTCTGGGGAGTGGGAAGTCAAGGGCTCGGACTGCTTGACTCGTACCTGAGCTTGCAGCTTTGGTGCCACTCTGCTCCTTTCTCGGCCCTGTAGTCTCCCCACCTCTCGAAGCTTCAGAAGGTTTGGGGGTTGGCTCCTGTGCTTCACTGGCCTGAGGAGTTCTCTGTCAACCACTGACCCACTTCCCAAAGCCTCAGGTGGGGTGGGGGATCTTCTCAAGCATGATTCTTGGCCTCATGTTTTCTGTTTTCTTTATTGTTTCCCAAGCAGCAGCCTCCTCCTTCCTGCCCATTGGACTGGCTCTCCTACTCAGTTCCTTGCATGACCTGGGGACTCTTCAGCCACCTATCTTGGTAGCTTGTTGACTTTAAATTGGTCTATTTTTTATTTCTAAAACCTCTCTCCTTTCTGGTTTTGGCTTGTTGCAGAGCTCAAGCATCCTACCAAGTGGCAGGGTTATCCAAAACTGGAGGGTCAGCCAGGAATCTCCTATAGGAGCAACCAAAAAAAAAATAGCATAGCCCTATCACAGCGAGCAGAGTCATGACCGAACCAGTTCTGGATGACTCCCCCCCACTGAAGGAGAATGCACATGACTGCATAAATCATATCCAGCTCCTTTTTACCACTTGATCATTATCTTACTTTATGTTTGTTAATTCTACAAGTCACAAACTTTGCTCTAGAAGATGTATGTTCCTATTTTCTTTACTAGTGAGAATTCCCAAAAAAGATAGAATATCAAAAATGCTTGTTGTGGCAAGGATTTACAAGGTTCACCCTTCATTTGATTTAAAATACTAGATTCTGAAACAGGGCAGGTTTTACCACTTGTCTACCTCACACACAAATAAAGCTTTACAGCACCATAAACACTTGCAAATGGTTTGCAGAACAAAGGATTGCTGATGGATTTCATTCAGTCATGTTGATATTAACTTTCAACAAAATACAGGCCAAGAATGAACCAGGATTCCTTGAGTTGATTAAAAGCCCTTAATTACACAATTATTGCTTGTTAGGACAAGTCTCCTGGTACAGCTTCTGTCATCAACTGAAAATAAGTTTTGCCCACCTAAAAACTGGACATGCTAGCTGTAATATATATATAAAAAAACCACTTTACTTTTTTCTTTGTCTAATCCAGTGCAGTAAACTGCTAGGTCAACAGAAAGGCATGGATCTGCTTCCCAAACAGATAATTCACTCTCATGGAACACTCTGCTTCATTGCTATCACTTTGGGGAAAACAGTAATAAAAATTATATTATTCCGGGATGGTAACAAGAGGTAGAAAAGTACATTAACTCTTGAAACAAACGTTTCAGAGAGTTAAAACTTATGTTGCCAACAAGCCACTTGGGCCCCAACTTTGCTCTATGAAAGTCACAGTGAAGAGGCAGGGCAGGGAGGAAGATGAATAACTGGCAGACTCACTGCCTTACCCGGATTTCTTGTTAGTTTATGCCATCCAATACACATGTCCATAGCATTCACAAGCAAGGTGTTAACTAAACTATCTTCTTTCTTGCTAAACTTTTAAACAATTTCTACATGCAAGTAATATAACTGTCAGGACCCACAGCCAAACAATGGTGCACACACTTCCAAGACAGGTTTTGCTTTATTGTTAGTACTATGGTTGCAAGAACATGGTCACTGTTAGGAATGACGAGCAAGGAACAAGCATACAATGATATAGAAGATTCAAGAGGTCCGCCCCCCCCACACCTGTGGGCCAATCGCCCCGTTTCCTGCGGGCGGAAAAGCGGAAAGAGTAACCGATGACCCAACCGATCCCAGGCTGAGAAACGAAACTAGTCTCACGGTTAATTAAGGTGGAGACACTACACAGACATGAATACAAGGTCAGAGATAACAAGGGGAGAAGCGAGAGGGAAGGAATGTGGCACCAACTTGTACACAGGTCAGGCAGGCGAACTCTAGGCTAATAAACAATATGGCAGCATAGCTGACAATAACAGACAGCTCATGCCCTGCACCAGGGATGCTCTTTCCTGAGAGAGAGGCACCCCAAAACAACCACTGAACCTCCACAAGCAATGCCCTTCAGGAAGCCAGGCTTGGCTTAAACAGTGGCTTTTGCTGGGAGACTGAGAGAATCTCATTTTGGCTTAAATCGCAGGTCAAAGGAGAACACAGGGCTAGCTACACTGTCAAACATCCTCCATGCAAGCAAACCCCTGCCCCCAATTTCTCTATCAACTCAGTCCATAAGGACTAGAATGAACAAATCTCTGCTGCTGCCTCAGGCATCTCCTCCTGACCAAATGGCCAGTCTTTTGTCTGTCAAATGTACAGGCAGGCAGAGACAAAGAGCCAGTGGTCCGTGTCTTTGTCATGAATGGAGTATGTTGCATGTTTCCTGCCCTACATCCTGTCACACCTGTATGTCAGGAAATACCTTCTGGATAATCCTCTCATTCCTATACCTATGCGTTTCTCTAAAATACCGGCATTTTTTATACCTATGCCAGACCCATCAAGGTAAAACATTACATGTCCATCTCTGTTGAATGGTCACCCATTTAAGTTCATCCTGCCACACATTAAGAAAACTTATCTCCATTGTCTGGCACTAGGGAAACAGACAATTTTCCACAATGGGAATCCCATCAATCTATTGTGAAACTAGCCACCACACTCTAGCATACCTTCAGGATACATTTTGTGGTATAAATATACCCAGTCTCACACCTGAATAGCGTGACTGAGCTGGGCATGCACAAAGCCATCACCCCGACCATAAATCAGGTCCTCTGTGGTCTCATGCACCTGCTCCCTACAAACTCTGGACCTCATCACCACTACAGGATAGGTATAGGTATAGTATTACCCCAATTCCCCATACTCTCTGTTAGCTAACTTCTTTTATTTCTCCTTGTATACGTGCAATCCTTGATTTGGGTGTAAAATGTAAATTATTATTTTTCCCTAATAAAACCCATTTCATTCACAATTTGGACTGGTTGTTGACTCAACCAAGGGTCTAAAGGGACTATCTCAATAAACACAGCAAGTCCTTGCTTTTACCCCAGCCTCTTGCTAGCTCTGCCTTTGTAGCTAATTTCCCCAATTAAACCAAAGACAAGAATTTATTTAATAAAGCTAGCAGGGGTAAAACTACGCAGCTGGCATGCCTGCTGCTTCAGGCTTGTGTTTTATCATCCTATCCCAGTGAGACTATTTTACAAATACCCATTTTCATTCTATATTGTTTACAAAAGCTGTGTACACTCAGACTACACAGCAGGAAATATGTGCACATGATTCTATTCTACAGTAATAAAAACATGTTACAAAAACCCTCTGCAATTGAAAAAAAAGTACTCATTGAATACCTCAAACAAATCTATTCATGTAATTCAGTAGGTCAAAAGATTCTAGTCTAGGATTTGACAAGGAACCAGAAGTTTGTACACTTTGGGTACACTTAGGAACCCTACTTGGTTTTAGAGTTGTAAAAGTCACCAAGATACTCAGTAGGAAGAAACAACCAACTACACACTACCCAAGACCAGTACTGATATGTAGTATGTGAACTGTGCTAAATGCAGATAGTAAATGAGCAGTAGCATTTTGCATTAGTACATTTTATTATCAAGGACCATTCAATTTACAGTAAATTACAATTGTACAATTACAGTGAATTACAATTACTGTACCATGGATCAGCAAGTCAAGATAGTGGGCCAATTTCCAATTGAGCTTTAACCTGCATCTCCTTTAGAAGAGCAGGATCTAACAACACTCCCAAACACTTGAGAGAGTCAGCCAAAATAGTAGAGCCCTCAGCCTTGCTAACCATCATCACCTCCATTTTGACTGGCTCTGCATTCAACTTGTTTTTTGTTAGCCATTTGACCACAAAAGAGAGGCACTAAGATGTAAAATACTAAATGCTTAAATGACAAAGATATATTTACCATTTTTATATTGCATTTAAGCAACCAGCTAAGAAAAAGAAGGGAGGAAATGATTTGTGGGATTATACACACTTGGTCAGAATGAGAGAGCGACTGCAGCACTATAGTGCCCTGTCATCCTGAACACCAGAAAACTGTAAGATACACTCTGGATTCAAGGCTTTGCCTGCTGGGTGCCTGGACTCCTGTTTGCAGGAACTGTTCCAAGGACCTTCATACCTTGCCATGCTCTTTCCCCACTGTTCCTTGCACCAGCTTTTTAAGCACAAGTTTGTGGGCTTTCTTGTTTCTCTCCTTCTCTCACACACATGTGCATCTGTGTAGCCCATCACTGAAGGTAAGACATGCTGACTTGGAAACAAAGCCTACTGATTTCCATTGGGCTTTCTTAGTTGCTTGTGGATTTTATTTTATTTTTCTCCCCCATCCCACCCTACAGAAGTAGAGATAATGTAAGAATATGTATGTGGGCTAGATAGTGAATATTTTTATAATTTAAATGGTTGCTTGAGAAATTTTTTTTTAATTTTCATCCCTCATAGGCACTAGCTTAGAACAGGGTGGCAAACGCTGATGGCTAAGACACAGAAATGTATAGCTCTGTTTCATCAGCATATTGATGACACCCTGTTTCAAAGCTATGGACTGTCTCCCAAAAATTTCATATAAATATTAAAAAGCATTAGAGACAATACCAAGCTATACTTGTTTTCCTGTATGCAAATAAAAAAAGCAGTGATCAGAAAAGGTCCTGAGACTAAAGGGAGTTCAGAAGAGACTCTCTGACCTCCCAATTTCACACTTGAGAACAAGTAAGCAATGGGCTGGCACTGTTCCCTTTATCTAATCATCAAATAACATTTGCTTAATCACTTAGATTTGTGTAATTGATTATAATCACAGTAAAAATGCATAATATGGCTTTCTTGGTTATAGGATGAAAAGACAGGAGGAAGGGAGGAAGGAAGGAATCCATACAGTAAGACAGCACTATTTCACTCAGTGATTCACAACACATTTGTTGCATGCAGCTTTCAGCATAGATGCTCCTGATGAAACCATTCCATCTGATATCTTCTCTACATAATAATTCTGTTTTCGAGTGGCAACATTCCATGCCCTCCCTCAGCCACTGGCCCTTCAGCCACCACTCAAGAGTACTCGTGTGCCATTGGCCGGGTGCTGGGTCTGCTCCTCTTCCCCGCACATTCTCCCTTCAGCCACTATGCCCTGTCAGAATTACGGGCAAATGGCTTTCTCTTGATGAAGACGATTTTCCTGCTTACCTCCTGTGTGGGACTAACTTTCCCCTCAGTGGCTGTTGGCAGGTGTCACGAAATGGCAGTTACCGTGTTTGTAAGATGGCTGTGGTTCTTCGTTTAAAATGTTCCCCCATAAGGTTTAATTGAGCTGTAGTTCCAGAGAGGGGCCTCCAGGGGTATCACTCACTGGGTTGAATGGGGCTTCCTCATCTGCTGGCTTACAGTTCCCAGCTGCCCCAAGGCCAAAAAGTGCAGGAAAATAGGGACTGTCCCAAGGCAGTTTTCATCCCTAGGAGGCAGCAGAAATTCAGCCACTCCACAGTCGGCTGGACTGGGAAATGAATGGAAGTTTCCCTGCTCTCTTGGACGAGAGAGGCTGAAGTACAGCCAGAGGCCAGTCCAAGGAATGATCCTATCCTGAGGCCACAACCTCCAAAGGTAGAGAGTATTGTGAGTAGGGAAAAAGGATTGTGTTTAACCCCGGTTGATGTATGCCCTATTGGTTCATAGTGTGTGCTTTACTCCTACAGTGTGCGCTCCATAACTGTGTAAATAGTTAAATAAATTCTTTAATTTGCGCTAATAATCTGTGTTGTGCTCTGACCACATAGTCTCCCCCACTCTGCACAATACCAAAGGGAGGGGGTAAGCCCAGGAAAGCAAGGAAAGGCCAGACCCTTGGGTTGCCAACTTTCCAGGGATCCCCCAAAGATTGGGGATTCCATCTCCAAATATGGAGATTTGGCCAGAGGGGTCTCACTGTCCCTCTAAAAAGGCAGTGACGATTCTGTGAGTGGTGGCAGTAAATTTAAGGAGTGAGATATGGCCATGGGATGAGGGTGGGAGGCAAACAGCTGAGTTGTAAACTGGAGCCCATTTCGCCATGGTAGGCAACCAAGCTTGGTTCAGACAAAGGAAAGAAACACTTCACAGGCCTTTGTAAGGAACTCATTGGGGCCAGTCCTGACTAGGGTTGCCAGCTCCAGATAGGGAGATTCCTGGAGATTTTCTGGTAGAGTCTATGGAAGCCAGGGTTTGGGGAGGGGAGAGGCCTCAGCTGAATAGAACGCTGAGAAGTTAAATGCATTTTTTGCCTCCGTCTTCACTGTGGAAGATGAG